>NC_143566.1:89966363-90269393 GCF_054136105.1 Typopeltis vanoorti
TTAATTCATAGCATTATACATGTCTGCAAGGAGATGTGCTTTGCATGGTGGGAGATGCTGAGACAAGGAGTGATGAGAGCTTGTCAACCTTTGCTACGAGTTGCCAACAGATGCACCACCTTGCATCAGTCCTGAAGATATTTTCAGGTGCAAACTTGTTTGCTCACATTTGGATAAAGGATTAAACTAAATTTATTATCACTAACCAAGTGCAAAATAAACTTCCAATATTCTTTTCAACTTTAATAATGATAATATTCTGGTTTTGCCATAGTTTTTTTTTTTTTAAATAAAAAAGGAAATGGCTACATGATGATTTTGCAAAGGCATTTGACAGAATACCACATGCAACTCTTTACACAAAACAAATTATTACATTTGTTCTACTTTGATGGCACTGTTCTACAGGAAACAAATGAAGCTAGAGATTTAGGGGGGGGGTAGACAGAAAGTTAAAGTTTAGAGTACACATTGCAAAAGGTAGCCCATAAGATTACTTGGTTATTGAAGAACACATTAACATATAGAGATAAGGAAGTTATTCCTCTTTATAAGGCCCTGATATCCTCATATCTAGATTACTGTACTCAAGTCTGGTCCCCCTGGGGATAAGGAAGTAGTTGAAAGGATTCAATGGCAAGCCTGTGGAATGTTTCCTATGAGGATAGAGTGAGGGTGTGTGGATTGCAGAAGTTGGGTGATAAGAGAAAAAGAGGAGATATGATAGAAATATTTAAGTTGATTAAAGGGTTTTATAGGATTAATGCAGGGGAAATGTTTCAACACTTGGCTAGAGGGACCAGAACAAGAGATCATCTCTGGAAGTTGAATAAAGGTGTGGTTATAGGAGTGTGAAGACTAGATTTTTTGATTGGAGAGTTGTGAATAAGTGGAATGGGTTTCCAGAGTCACTTGTGAGTGCTTTGTCTGTTGATGGATTGAAGGAAAGGTATGATAGATGAGTCTTCAGACTCCACGGAGGTGCCTGCATAATAATAATAATACAGCTAATTCACCATACCAAATTTCGTTAAAACTGGCCATTTGTAGAAATGAGCAAAACATGTTATATATACTGCATTTTTATTAAATTCCATTCAGCTATAACACAGCATTCTACAAATAGTTGTGCTATGCCTGGAGAGAATTTTTTTTTTGTTTGTTATAATGATCCCATACACAAGGATTCAAAGGATTTATGCTCTGCATGTGAGCACTGAGATAGAAGTTTATTGATATATTTTTGAAGAGTTGTAGATTGTAATCATTTGGGAATACTCGTGTAAAGCTGTTCAGAGGATGGAGGTACATAAGGATAAAAGAGAAGCAGGTTTGGCATGTTTGCAGTTGCACAGTGAAGGAGTGCTGTGCAGCTGCTGCTCTTATATTAACAAGTGCAACAGAAAGTGGAGGAATAACTGTCCAGTTCAATTGAGTGATGACTGCTGACGTATCTGCAGAATAGACAGTGCTGCATCTGTGAGATAGAAACTGAAGTGAATCTGTAAGAGAGTGATCAAGACAACCAAATTGCTCTCCTCTGGAGTGCATGAAGAATTTTTAAAGAAGTTTTGGGTGCACCATCCCAAACATGTGAGCAGCATATTAAAGATGGATGGATTTGAGATCTGTATAAAGTTAAGAACTGATTGGACAAAATAGTATCTTAAATGAAAGAGGATGCTCAATTTTTTTGGTTGATGAGGAAGCTACTGATGTGATGTGTTTATGATAGAGGAAATTGGTGGAAATATATATATATATATATATCAGTGTTTAAGGCAATAATCATAGATGGTCTTGATAATTGGGATGTCTATGCACTGCATAGTTTGTCAAATGAGTAGCATGAATGGACAGTGCTGTTTGCTGTTACCTGGAAAGCTATGAACAGGATTAGTGGTGATTGACAGTAGGTCATTTATGTGCAGGAGAGAGTAGGTGATAAAACAAGTACCAGCAATATAAGAGATTGTAGAGACAAATAAAATAAATACAAAATTTATGATTTAGGATGTTTTTTGTGATAAATCAAATTATTTTTATTGGCAAAAAAATTCATACCTATCTTAATAATTTCTAACCATTAATATTCCTAATTATAATACAACAAAAACATGTCTAGGGTGCACAAGTCACTATAGTTAAAAATGAGTCAACATTTCATAAATATGCTCTAATTTTTGGCATACTTTTTGGATTTTTATGCAAGTATGACTCATGAACGTTCTTTGAATAACACAATATTCAGATAATATAATATTCTCTGAATATTGTCAATATTTTGACAATCAAAAATTCACCTCTGGACAATTTCAGTGTATGCAAATAATTAAAAGAGCTCAATAGCATAATGTGTATATTACAATCACACGGGTACATACATTATAATAATTTTCATTGCTGAATCAATCCAAGTTCAAATGACTGGTTTATAAAGTATTTTTCTTCCCCCCCCCATCCCATAATTGTTTTATTGGCAGAATGAATTTAAATTATCCTCTTTCTGGATTGATGAAATCTGGTGTTTAGAATATTAAAATCTGTCAACTCATTTCAATTATTTTGCAATTAAAATGGTTCAATCAGGTAAAACAACATTATGTCTACAGCACATAATCGAAATACAGTTCTAGGTTCAGTTATTATGAAAATAGTTGGTGTCACTATATAAGAATGATATTAAATGCATCTTTTTTTTATGACAGTGTCATTTCCTTACTGGTTTAGTATTCCAATTTACACTGGGTTTTGTTACAAGCAGAGGGGTTTCACTGCATTATAGATGTAAAATAGTAATATTACTGAGAATTAATAATACAAGATACAATTAAAAATATCAATTTTATTCACAGGCTTTTTTATTCAACAGCACATACTGTATATTGATTTCCTAAGGCATTGTTAAATCAAATACTTATTTACTGTTCAGATATTTATTTTATTATAGTTCCATTGTTATGCTTCCTGTTTTGCCTTTTCTTCCAAGTTGAGGAAATGATGATTTGGCTATTTAAAAAAAAAACGGAATTTAAAAACATAATATTTTTATCAAATATAAATGAGAGAAATTAAAAGTAAAGTATTTTTTAGAGAAAGTATGTTGAGTGGGCAGAAAATTAAAAAAACTTGTTCCCTTTTTTTTTTTTGCATGAAAGTGTTTCTGAAAATGCAGTAAGAAAATTATATCACTTGATGTAATAGCCCATGTTATGTTCGAGTCTTAAATACTGTGAATCAAACTCTTCAAGATAATCAAAACTGCAATGGAGTTTACTTTTCCTGAAAAAATAACTGCTGTTGCTTTACAAGATTGGATTTGTGGATTATCATGAAAAAGTATAAAATGTTCAAGGACAGGATTATTTCTACACCAGTGTCCTGTAGGAAAAGATAACAGGAAAAGATAGCAGATCACAGAATTTTAAAAAAGAATGTTCAAGGTGGAATTGCAATAGTAATGTTCAAAGATTGACCAATTCCATTAATCTATCTTTAGACAAACCTATACTGACTCAACCCAAGCACAAGAATATGAAAAATGTGAAGTTTAGAAGTTATTATCCTATTAAACTACTTCTTTCAAGTGGAAACCAAAACATCATGTCAACAGAAATGTGGCTGAAATGCTGAGGTTTGGAAAAAAAGTATCAGATAAATCCAGATTTCCACTTTTGCACATATAGTAGTGCTGGAGTGTAAAGACATCTATGGAATGGATATTCTTCATGTCTCAACTTGTTGTGCAATCTCAGGAGATGGAATAACTGTATAGGGAGGAGTAATGTTCACATGGCATGAGCTATGAGCTGGCTATTATCTCTGAAGGTATAATACATGCTATTGTTTATTATTTATTATTTTTCATCTTTGTAAAGAGATTGCTTTACACTGAGTGTTAAGTAATTACTCAAGAGTTCATTCCGATTGGTACAATGACTTCTAACTCTGTTTCTTTTAGAATCTAGAAAATTACTGACAAGACCAAATAAAAAAAGGCACACATTTAATGAAACTAAAAAATTATATACATTTTAAATAAAATTAAATAAATAACTACAAAAATAACTGGATCCAAGACCTTCTAAAATAAGAAGACACTTTAGATATTTTCTTATCCTAAAAAATAAAATAAAATAAAATAAAAAATCATTTATTCTCTGACTCATTCTATAACTGGGTTGTTTAACATATATTTAATCATGTCTACCAGACTAAACACCTTTTTTTTTTTTTTCACAACAACAGAATGCTCAGAGTCAGTTTCTTTGTTAGGCCGTTTCTGAAAATATAATACTTACTTCTTTTCCATGGGACCCTTTTTTTATCTCCCCATTTAGCATACACCTGCTCCAATCATCTTCTCTGCCTCACTGGAGCACAAATATTCTTACCTCATGTAATTTAATTCAATATGATGCCAAATCACCAAATCTTTACTAGAGAAAAAAAAAGAGTTCCTTTTGTTATTTCATAAATAACATATCCAAAGAAGAGTTCTTCATGTTAAGCCAATTTATAGTTTCAGATTTCACCAATTCCATTGCTCTTCCAAGAGAATAATAAATAGATCCGGTGTCCTTAAGACAAAATATGAAACTTTTCATTCAGCGTTTCCTTGAACATTGAATTAGAATGTCGATTTACAAGTGTTTAGTAAATAAAATCTTATTTTATTTACTAAACACTTGTTGACACTCTCAACTCTTCGTTTAAAGTTTCACAGTGCTACAATTCCTTTTTGAAATCTTCTATTAATATTCTCCAGACTGATATTTTCTTAAAAACTTCCTAAGATCAAAATTCTCTGGTTGCTGTTCTCAAATTTCAATTCTTCCTCTCTTGTTTTTCTCGTTACTCTGGATAAAGAATGCTCTCTCTGTCAGATGTCAATCATCCATTAATCCCCATAGTGAGCATGCACGCTTCATGCAAATTGCAAGCGAGAGGGTTGGGTAGTAATGGCTGACACGTTGTCATCGTTAGTGAAAAAAAAAAAAGTCCTTAAATGTCTTTACAAAACACAAAAGATATCTCAACACTTAACAGACATGAATTACTATAAAAAAACAGAAATTATTACAACTATCAGAATACAGTAATTACATCAAATCTCAAATGCTTTACATTTCATTTTAACAATAATATCAATAACGGGCGCATTGCAAGTGCCGATCATACATGTTACAAAACCATAACTAATAATGATATGACTAACATAGAACAACAATTATAAAAAAGATTCATAATTGTAAATTACGATTATTTTTACACTATCATCTATTTAAACAGCATTGCAGATCATGTGCAACCTACAAATAATAATAATAATTCTACCCTGAAGGTGATGGCTGGTTTTGAGGTCATTAACATGTCACTCTCTTGCCATTACATCTGGGGCATAAAGAATCTGTTAGTGAAAGCTGTTCTGATTTCACTGACAGATTCTTCCTGTTTATAGCTCCCAACCACACCAGCTTTGCTTTATTCTATATCTATTATATATATATATATATATATATATATATATATATATATATATATATATATATATGCCGGTCTGGTTGGACGAGTGGTTAGCATATCTGCTCTCTAGCCAAAAGGCTGCGGGTTTGAATCCCGCTAAGGACATGAATGTTTGTGATTGTCTGTGAAAATACTAGTGGTGGTGGTGGGAGATAGATGGCATTCGTGTAATTGCGGTTCATTGCAGTTGGTGGATTGAGTGGTGGAGACAGAAAGTTGTAGAGTAGGCACCCTCCCTTGATGAGTATTTAGACTGCCTGGAGGTGTTACATAATAATAATAATAATAATAAAGAAATAAGATTTAATTAGTAAATCCAATTGTAAACACAATTCCTTCACCCTACTCTCTGTAAATTTTCCTAATATTCTACTTACTATCATAGAAAAAATAAAATAAAATAAAATATGTATGTATCACCATGATTAAAAATATCTCCCTCAAAATTACCAAAAAATCTCAAAAGAAATTTTGAGAATTTTGTATCAAAAATTGCAAAAACATACTATGAAACAGAATTTTTTATCTTATTTTTTTGGATTATTTTGTTGTATGTATCAGTAAATAAGAGCCAGTATAGCTCAGTCGGTATAGACAAAACCCTTTGGTCAGAAAGACTTGGGTTCGATTCCCATCCATGACATGAGAAACCTTTATCTGGTCTCTTATGACTAAAGATGAGTTAGTCAATCTTATACAGAGGTAGGATTTTTTGCCCCCACCCAAAATTTAGGTTTTTTGTCCCCCAGAATAAGCAAATTGGTCCCATGAACACACACTGGTTTTACAGCGATGAATACTTATGACCCAGCCATAGGCCTGATTCGTCAGCTATATGCTGGTTCAAGCCCGGATAAAATGGGAGGGGGGGGGTGACAATGGTGAACCACTCTAAAAACCTCACCAGAAACACTTTGTGACAATAGCAAAGTTACCAAGAGTTGGACACGACTGAAGGGTTAAATCATCATCAATAAATAATTTTTTAGTATTCTTTTCATATAGTTTTAATTTAAAGATTGAGTACTAGCATGTATTGTTTTACAAACAAAGCATTGGTGTCAACAACATGGATTCTGCCATTCTCACTCCAAAGCAGATTTTTAGACACAAGCCATAGAAAAGTTTGAGAGACTCAAGTTTGCTCTGAATATTCCATGGCTGATCAAGTCTGGCATTATGGCCTTCTTACTAAGCTACCAACTTATGATATTCTTATCTTTTGAGAGTGGATTGTTATCTTCAGATGTTCATTGTAGGTCATGGTACATGGTTTCCTGTCATCAGATTTTTCCAATCAATGCTGAAGTTCTTCAGAATTGTGTGCTTTCACCTACATTCTTCTTCCTTATACATTAATGATCTTCTCTGACATCCAGTTCTATTCATAACTTTGCTGATGACAGTACTCTTCATTCCTCTTTTTCATTTTAATGGCGAATTTTAATGCCACCAAAATGCAATCCTGTCTCAGTTCTCGGAAGAAAGATCATGCTTCACTATTCCACACTTTTGAGAATATTCTGCTCGCCAACTAGGATAAGTTTGCTATTCTTGGATTGACTTTCACATGTGACCTATTGTGGCACAAACACATTACATCCATAGCCTCTTTAGCCACCAAAAAGCCTGGTATTCTCTTTCATTGTGAAGATCTTCTGCTCAACTCCTGACACTTTATAAATCTCAAATCTACCTACCTTAGAATAGTGTTCTCATAATTTAGGTGGCGCACCTAAAACCTCACTCTCTCAGAATGCTTGATTGTATTCAGAAGTGTGTTATTGGCTGGATAGATGACCCTTCTCTTACTCCTCAAGTCACTTTTCCATAGATGTTCTGTTGCTGCATTGTTTTTTCTATAAGTATTTTCATGGATGCTATTCTGCTGAACTAGTCACTACCATTCCCCCACTCTGCTCTAATCATATACGAATATGAGCAGTTGCTGGTCAATACCCATATATATTTCAGCTCCAAACTAATTGAACTAACTTTTTATCCATCATCTTCATCGATACAATTCTTTCCTTTTGAACAGTCTTCCCCATACCATTTATTCCAATGATTACAGCCCTCCACTCTATAAGAAACACATCAACAACTTTCTTATCTATAACCACATGCCTACATGGCCCTGTTTTGTCATAGGTCTTAGGACTTCTCATCTCTGGTGCTAATATAAAAAAATGTATTTTTACGTGAATCCCAGTGAAGAAAGACTGGGAGTCTAAAGCAAGTTAGTATTAGTACCATGAGCAAGCTAAGAGTAAGACAATCCATAAATCCTGCTCTAGAAAGTAAATGTAGAATTTTTTCAAGCTACTTTGAAGCAGTGGAGATGCTGATAGTGAGGTAAAGAACAGGATTAAAAAGTGTTAGTAGAGAAAATTACTTCTGGAAAAAAATTCAAGAAACTGCTAAGATGTGGGGAAAAAAAAAAAAAAAAACTGGTGACAGATATAATTAGAAGAATAACAGGATTATGGGTGGAAAGTGCATGGAAAAGACTAAGACAGGCATAGAAGGCTTGGAAGTAAGTAAGTAACAAAGTAGTACAACAAAGAAAAGAATGATGAAATGACTTCAGGAAGAACTGTCAATACATTTTTAAAGTATACTAAAAGCAAGTTTACATCAAACGAAGCAGTAATTTTGGCACTGTTATGTCCCCAATTTGCATATATATTAGTTGTATACCTCAAAGGGATCTCTTACGTGTGACACATGATATCAGTGGTTCACAAAGGAATAGCCCGAGGGTCGAGCCAAAACCTATGTGGATGATTCTTCCTAACCAATCTCTCGTTAAGCCTTAAGAATATTTATTTCTTACTGCACCACTTACGACCCTTAGATTAATCGAATTATTAATAAAGAGGTTGGTAGAGAGCTTCGCCAAAGTATCACAAAAATTGCAATCGTGACCGAAAATTTACACTGAAAGAATTCCCTGCTTAGATCTGTATTATTTCACAGGTGGTGCATTAAATTCCATACAGACACAGGATTTAGTTAAAGAATAGCAAACATTTATTTAACATAAAACATACAATACTATTTACCCAAAGAAAGTTTTTCATCCAATAAGAGTTAAGAATTAAATCAAGTCTAACAGTATTAAATCACTGAAATGAAATTCACTCTGTTTCAATTAACCTTATATATCTCTCTTATTACAACTATTTAACACTATAAACCTTAATTAAAGGATCTCTAATTATATATCCTCGACACAATCTTATTAATCCTCTTATAAACAGGTATTAATCTAATACACATTTCATCAGATTATTCATAATATTTCACACACTTGGCTCTCTTTGTCCTAATGTCCTCATAATAATTATCTCTGGGTTCTTTGTTACAATAATTCTATGTGAGATGAAGCTCTTATTTCATACACGTGCTATGGGAAAATCGTACACTCTTAGTCACAAAGGATCATACAGGCCCCATTCAATTAACCTTAGTTATTCCATACAAAATATCCTTTATCAACGGGTTTGGGTGGTTGCTTGTTGTGGCGAAGAATTTCTCAGCAAGATCTAGGAGTAGTGGCAATGTAAGGGATGTTGATTTCTCTGTGGATTTGTGAGTTTCTGATGTACCAAGGGGCATCTAAGATCATCCTCAGGCATTTGTTCTGTATTCTCTGTAGTTTTTGGATGTTTGTATTCGTGGTATGACTCCATGCAGGGGATGCGTATGTGATAACCTGGCATATTACCATCTTGTAGATGAGAAGCTTGGTTTGTGTGTCCAGTTTGCTTTTCCTGTTCATCATAGGGTAGAGCTGCACGATAACTTTCGATGTCTTTGAAGCAGTGTGCTTTATATGCTTGCTGAAGTTGAGTTTTTATCGAGTGTTACTCTGAGATATTTGATGTCATTCTGCCATGGGATCTTGACACCTAAGAGGTAACTGTCATCCGTGTTGTGGACTCTCTTTCTGGAAAATAGTACGGCTGAACTTTTTTCAGGGTTTACTTGGATCCTCCAGTCTGCCAGCCATTTTTCTATTATGTGAATGCTGCTTTGTAGTTTTCTAATTGCCAGATTTGGACTCATAGATCTTGCCAGTATTGCAGTTTCATCTGCGTATAATGCTGTGGTTGTTGTTCTTGGGTTCAGAGGGATGTCCACTATGAAGATTGAGAACAGGAGAGGTGCCAGAAGTGAGTCCTGAGGAACACCTGCCGATACCTTTCGTCTGGATGATAGTGTTTCATTGATTTTTATTTGCATATATCTTTCTTTTAGGTATGAGTGGATGATTTTCGTTAGCTTAACTGGCATGTAAATTTTATGAATTTGTACAGAAGGCCTTGATGCCAAACTTTGTCGAATGCTTTCGCTGCATCGATGAAGATGGCAGCTGTGTGTTGTTTCCAGTTGTAACCTTTTGTGATGATCTCCACTAGCCGGTGTATTTGTTGGACAGTGCAGTGGCCCTTGCGGAAGCCAAACTGCTCGTTTGGTACAATTCCCATTTTGTCTGTTTCCACTTGAAGCCTTGAGAGTATCACTTTCTTGGTCACCTTTCCGAGGCTGGGTAACAAGCTGATTAGTCTGTAGTTTTCAGGGTGTTGGGGATTCTTTCCCGGCTTCTTCAATGGTATGATATTTGCGATCTTCCAAGCTGTGGGGAAATGCTGGTATCTGAGGATAGCGTTGGTTATGTTGACGAGATGTACTATGGCCTTTCTTGGGAGTAGTTTTATTATTCGGTTAGTTATGCTATCTGGTCCTGGAGCCTTTTTGCTGTTTAGATGGGTTATGATGTTTATTATTTCTGCCAGAGTGGTGGGAGTGATGGGTTCTGAGTTTTCTTTCTGCAGTTGTAAAACCTGGCGGTGTATCTTGTATATATAAGGTTGATGTTTAGGTTTGTATAAGATGGATTACACTGTGATTCCAGTTTATCTGCTAGTGCTTCAGCTTTCTCTTTATCTGTGTGTGCCGTTCCTTTCTTGGTTTGTATGGAGGGTATGATTTGTTGTTTGGTGCGGATGGTTCTTAGAAATTTCCAGACAGAGTGATCTTCAGCATTGATGTTGGTCAGCGTGTCTTCCCATTTTTGATTTCTATGTTTTTGAAGTGCCTCTCGGACCTGTCTGTTTTGGTTGTTCAGTGCTGTTTTGTCTTGTGGTGCTCTTGTGTTATGGTATCGCTTTCTGGCTTTATTCTTTGCTCTTATTAAATCCATTATTTCCTCTGGGATGTGGCTGGCTGGGTGTTGGACTATGGTTTGCCGGACTGCTTCCATTACTTTCTGGATTTGGCTGGTTAAACTGTTTACCGCTGTGTCTATCTCTTCCTTTTTGCGGATGATTGGAACTGGACCGATATGCTCTGGGAGGACCTTTGCTAGCTTGTCCCATGGTATGAATGCGTGTGGAGGGTGAGATCTGATGATCCTAGCTGGAGCACTATGGGATTGTGGTCTGAAGAAAGTCCGTTAATTGTTTTCAGTTGGTATTGGTATTTAATATTTTTAAGAATGGCGATGTCTATCACATCTGAGCTGCCTGTAGGGCTGTAGTGGGTGGATTCGGTGGGACCAACCACAACCATAGATTTGAGCATTGCATAGTTGAATAGCATGGCGCCTTTGGTGTTGTTTGATGAACTGAACCAAGATGTCTGTTTTGCATTGAGATCCCCTGCTATGATAATGGAGTCATTGAGTCCTAGGATGGAGTCCAGATCTGTTGTCAGTATAGGTATGCTTGGTGGGTTATAAGTGGCATAAATTTTTATGCTGCTGGCATTGCTGGTATGTACTTCCACTCCAGTTACTTCCAGGTTCCTGGTTTTGGGATTGGGTATTGTGATGTGATTTAGGTAGATTTTGATGCATATAGCAGTGCCTCCTCCTCTAGCACCAAGTCTATCATTTCTGTATGTAGTGTAGCCACGTATTCTTGGGTTGTTTGCTGGCCTTAAGTGGGTTTCTTCAATTAAGATGATATCAGGACTGTATCTGGTCGCAAATTCTTGCAGCTCCACGACTTTGTTTGTCAATCCATTTGCATTCCACGCAACTATCTTGAGTGACTTTGGTTTGAATTTTTTGTTCATCGTGTATGGCTGTTATGGTGGTTTGGGTTCCTTGTGGGAGTATCTTTCTGGAAGGTGGTGAGATTCTGGATGATTGTTTTGCTAAGTTCTTGCATCATGTTGTGCAGCGAAGCTGTTAAAGCTGCCATTAAATCTGGGCTTGCTTGCTCATGGGTAGTGGGGATGCGATTTCTTGCAGCCTCTGCATAAGTTTTGATCTTGATTGTGCGTCTCGTGCCTTCCTGTGTTGATGTGTTTCGGACTGAAGGGTGACCTGTTTCGTTGCTTTTGGTGTAATTGTGAATGGGAGCTGGGTTAATTCTTGTCGATTCTCGAATTTTTGGGTGGTAGAGGCATCTTTTGTAATTGGCAGGGTGGGGTCCTCCACAGTTTGCACACCGTGCAGGAGTTGTGCGTGGTTTGGTACAGGTGTTGGTCTGGTGTCCCTCGCCACATTTCAGACATCTGTATGCTGCTCTGCGCAGTTTTTGTGCATGTCCGAACTTTTGCCATCTGTGACATTGCCCTGCCGATGCCTTTTTCCTTAGCGGCTCAGTTGTTATTTTGAACCTGCAGATATCTGTAATTTCTGTAATATGATTGATTAGGTCAGCAGTGATCTCGTTGATTGTGGTGCCCTCAGCAACCCCTCTGACGACCACTTTAAGGTTTTTCTTACTTGGCAGTGAGAAGGTGTGAAGGGCAGCTTAGCGTTGTCCAACATCCTAATCATTTTGCGATAATCGGTGACTATATCTGGCTGAATTTTTACACCGTCGTCTGTGTTTCTGGCAGTCGATAATTTTATGTTTTGTTCGCCTAATGATTTTGAGACTAAGGCCCACTTCTCTTTATCACGGAGGATGACCGGTGGGACCTTTTCAGTTTTAACTTCTGTGTTCTGTGGTGTTATGCTTCTTCCATGTGTTCTTGTTCTGTCTTCCGTCTCTTGGGAGTCTATCTGTCTATCGGTTGTGGGTGATGATATGTTTGTGAGTTGGCCCTCTGTTTCCTCTTCATCTCCCTCTTGATCGTTGACATGTGTATAAATGTTTATGTATCCTGGGAATTATGTGTCAAACCTTTCTAGAATTTTCTTGAAAAGGTCAAGTAGATGATATTTGCTAAAGGCTTGAATAAGCACATCGGTGACGTCCATTAGTGTCCAGTTAAAGTGCGCGCGTGTGTGTGTGTGTGGGGGGGATATTTACTGGTCAATTACAAAGTATAACTTACTAAGTATATTAGCAGCGAGACCTTACCTTTCGCTGAACGATTTTTAATCCAAATCCGTTCCTCAGTATCGAGTTGGTTCTTCCATCACTATACCACTATAATCACTATCCTCTTAGGTACAGTCCTCAATCGGGAATTACTCAATCCTCCGCCATCCTCAATCAATCCTCCGACCTCAAGGGGGGGGGGGAATTCCAACCCTTTTATACCACTCTCCTATCGGCCGCTACCATAAATTTGGCCGTTCACCAAGGGAGCGAACATGCTTGTGACGTCACTCTCCCGCTACTCGCTCATGTTCCGCTAGGACGGAACAGCATGGGGTAACGCGTTTGTTTTCCCCCCCCTCTTCTCTTGGAGTATACGTAAGCATAGAATTTTCTTGATTGTTTTCTTTATGTTGTTTTATAAATAATAAAACAATTTGACCAGATTTAAGCATTGCTATCAATACAATGTTAGCATATCTTCTTAAATATTCTTTCCTTTTCTTAAAATAACCAAGTTTTTCCTTTTACACTAGTACATAACCTTTCCTTTAGATACCTTACAATTTCTTCCTTTCTTTTTCTTGTTAATACACTTGGTATTTAAAGTATACATTACTATTACCCAGATAACAAGTATTTTCAGTAAGCATTGTATATAGTTTATACTCTGTTACACAACGGTAAGTAGAATCATGACATTCTAAACTTATCAGGGTATAACAGCACCCTCCATATACATTAATGTTATTATTTCTGTGAAAGTACAAGCATAATATATAGTCAAATTATATACTATTTTATAAACTTTTTTTATTCTCTAGCATTTAATCAATAAACCTTTGAGAAGCTCAGTAATATTAACAGTATGACAAATCCAAATTGCTCTATGTTGAAAGGCATACATACGTGGAGGGGGATTCATCTTTGAAGTAAGATATACAAATGGTTCTGTAAGTGATTTCCGATCTATAGCTGAAACTTCAT
Source organism: Typopeltis vanoorti (assembly GCF_054136105.1). NCBI lineage: Eukaryota > Metazoa > Arthropoda > Arachnida > Uropygi > Thelyphonidae > Typopeltis > Typopeltis vanoorti. The sequence continues at coordinate 89,980,163 of NC_143566.1, forward strand.
ATAGTTTAACTATAAAATAAATGGAAATGAATTAGACAATATTGTGCTTACATTACTTAAAGAAAATAATTGAAACTAAACTTGATATTTAGATGAATGATCTTATAAAAAGGAGATTGACTTCTAAAGTAGATGAAAATGCACAAAAACCATAAGCAATCATAAACTACCTGTGCTTTGCAGACAACATCATCGTGATTGAAGAAGACACAGCAAGGCTGGAACAGACATCGCAAACACTATACACAGAAGGAAAAAGATATGGACTAAATGTCAACTTTGAAAAAACTAAAATAATGATATTCGGATAACAGGAGTTACTGAACAGAGTTATGATAGACAGATTTCAACTGAAAAATGTGGAACACTTCACATATCTTGGATACCACATGATGCATGACTTGGACCCCAAAAAAGAGATAAAAATTAGAATAGCCAGAGCAACAACTATTTTAAAAGCCATGGGCAAAATATGGAAGAGTTGAGCTATAAAGATGCAAACTAAACTGCACATTGTAGAAACCTGTATCTTCAGCAGCATGCTCTATGGATGCGAGGCCTGGGTACTCCTGAGAGAATCTGAAAGGAGGATATTGGCATTTGAGAGGAAGTGATATAGAAAGATCTTGAGAATAAGCTGGATACAGAACGTGAACAATGAGGAAATCTACAGACAAATACAACCAAAAGAAAACCTGATCCAGAAAATAATCAAAAGGAAACTACGTCTATTTGGCCATATATGTAGAATGAATGATGAGAGAAAATTAAAAACGTTGCTGTTTGGAATGGTTGAAGGAAAGAACAAAAGAGGAAGACCAAACAGAGAATGGGGCAATGACATCGTCAAATGGTGTGGAAACTCTATACACAAACTGAGTCATCTTGCACAAAATAGAATGCAATGGAAGAATCATATCAAGATGGCAGCAGACACCTACGAGCATTGGACCATAGTTGTTGATGATGATGATGAAATTGTATTCTCTTCTTTTCTCTATTATTAATTTTAGGCAAAAGGCTGGGTCTATACATGATAGTCCTTTTCTAAATCCATTCTGTACTTCTAAAATAAAGTTTTTGGAATATTGCATTAGTTTGCTATTTAAAATTCTGCTATATATTTTGTAACAGGAATTTAGTATACTGTACTTATATCTCTATAGTTTTTAGGGTCATCTCTACTACCTTTGATATCAGAAAATGAAAATTTTGATGGGTTGGAGATACACTTAGGAAAGATCATCAAGAAATCTGTCATGCAGTCCTGGAATGGAATCCACAAAGAAAACGAAAGCCTGGCCAACCTAAAAATACTTTAACGGAATGTGAGAAGAAATGTTTTGCTGAACTAAGCCATTAGCAAGATAAGGAACCAATGGAAAGCCTTTACAGACTCAACGTTCCTGATGAAATTTGGGAAAGAAGAACAAAAAGATATGAGAAACGTATGACCTCTGCATTACTTCAACCTTGGTATATCTTCTGGGTCTGGCTCCCACTGATGAGACCAGTTTGAGTAATGGTCTTCCCTGTAATGCATTATGGGAAGTAAAAATATTTCATAATGCAATGCATTATAGCAATGTTTCTCAACCTGTGGTCTGCGACGATGGGACGGGTGGTCTGCAGGCAGACTTAAATTATTTAAATAAATATATATTTTTTAATTATCTAAACAAATTAAAATTGATTAAGTAAAAATTATTGAAATCAAATGGAGACTTAAAAAAAACAAAAACAAATATCGTCAGAATGTTCAAAGGCAGAAGCAATAAAACGATATTGTTGTTCACTTCACCCTTTTTATTATTTGTCATTAAAGAGGGGTAAAGTGAACAATAATATAGTTTTATTGCTTCCGCCTTCCCTTGCTGTTTTGTCAGATTTGAAGTGAACATGTGTTATTCACATTTCATCAATGGCTTGTTGTTTATTGATTTTTATTATTGAAGGTTTCCCTCCTTCAACCAAGGCTCAGTATATCTTGAGAAGTGCTAAGTGATACTTGGACGAAGTGTCTCCTGAGTTAACCCCAGTATTATACATTTATATATTTTTCGGAAACGTTTTTTAATAATGGAAAAGTGGCTTAGAACTTTGAAAAGAAGGGCAAATGAAACAGGTGATGCTAACCCTAATTGTGATACAAGTGTTGTAACAGTGAGTAAATCAGATACTATTAAAGAAGAAGAAACAAGCAGTTCAAAGAAAAAATACAGTAGGAAATATAACAGTTCATATTTGGAATTCGGATTTACTTGGTGTGGGGATGAAAGTGAACAGAAACTTCAATGTGTTTTGTGTTATGAAGTGTTGTCAAACGAGTGCATGAAACCTGCGAAACTCTGACGACATTTAGAAACTAAACATTGTGATGTGAAAAATAAGCATTGAATTTTTTCAACAATGCTTAGGGACATTAAATCATGGGAAAGATATAGTTTTGGTCATGGGTTCCATTAATAGCAAGGCACTGGAAGCATCCTATTTCTTAAGTTCACGCATAGCAAAAACAAGAAAACCTCATTCTATCGGGGAAAATTTGCTACTTTTATTCAGCTATAAAAGATGTGGTAAAAACGATGCTTGGCAACAAGTTACTAAAAGATGTTGATTTGATTCCTCTTTCAAATGACTGTCGGTCACAGAATTAATGATATGGCAGGTGACATAGAATCTCAGTTAATCAAAAGAGTTAAGAAGAGCCCTTATTATGTGTTACAAATAGACGAGACTACTGATGTTACAAGTGATGTGCAGTTAATATGCTACGTAAGATATGAACATGATAACAACGTTCATGATGATATTCTGTTTTGTAGAACTTTGCATCCCGAACAACTGGAGAAGAAATATTTCACACCCCCAATAATTACATAATACACAAAGGGATCCAGTGGGAAAAATGTATAGGCTTCTGTTCGGATGGAGCTCGGCAGGCATAGTGGGGTTGTTTCTATGGTCAAGGAAGTAGCTCCGGATATGAATTGGGTAGATTGTTTCATACATAGAAAAGTGTCAGCCTCCAAAGGAATGCCACCAGAATATAAAACTGTGCTATATAAAGCTAATTAATTTTATTAATGCTCGACCGTTAAATAACAGGTTATTTTCAGTACTTTACGATGGAATGGGCAGTGAATATATACAACTTTTGCTTCATTCTGAAATTTGCTGGCTTTCCAGGGGCAAAGTACTAACAAGGTTATTTCAATTAAGCACGAAGTGTTATTATTTGTAAACGAACTCAATTCTGATTTTGCATCACTCCTTGTTGATGAAGCATGGTTATCAACACTATCCTATCTTTCAGACATTTTTTCGAAATTAAATGAACTTAATTTAGGGAGAATTTCCTTTCAGGAATTTCTGTTATTGATGACTACGACAAAATAAAGGCATTTGAGAAAAAACTGGTTTTATGGATTAATTATGTAAAAGACAGACAATTTGCACCTTTTCCAACATTGGAATCCGTTTTAGTGGAAAATGATATTTTTGTTGATTCTGAGTTTCTGGAAATGGTTTGTGACCACCTCAAAAATATGAAACGGAATTTTGAAACATATTTTCCGAATAACTTTTATAAGAAATTTCTGTGGGTTCGTGATCCACTTCAGGCTTGCAGTCATGAGAACGACCTTTCGTTATTGAAAAAAGAACAGTTGGATCTCGCCTTCAGTGAGAAGTGAATTTCCTGAATTATCTGAAGAAGCATTGAAAATCATCATGCAGTTCTCTATAACCTATCTTTGTGAGAAAGGATTTTCATCGCTCCTTCAAATAAAAACAAAATACAGAAATCATCTTCGTGCGTGTGCCGATCTTCGACTGAATTTGACCAATATTGAGCCAGATATCCAGCAACTTTGCATGGGCCGAGAAGCTCAACCATCTCATTAAAAGTAATATGTTTCCATATGTATTCAAAACATGCTTTTAGATTTATTATGTTATAAATGGCACAGTTTTTCCAAAATGTTGGTAATTCCTACTTAGGTTTTTAAAAAAATTACGAAAAGTCAAAATGACGTATAGGGAAATAAATTAAAAACACTATGTTTATTTTTGAAGTAAAACTTTAATTCCAACATTGTAAAATGTTATTTTTCTTGCTTTTCTGTTTGCAAAATCATCGATGACATTGTCGAAGTCTATTTCATCACTCAGTTGCTGTTTTATAGACAGTAAGGCAAGATTTCTTAAACACCAAAACAGTGTCGCCCACGGCAGATCGCCCCCCTCCCTCCCCTAGCTAAGCCTCTGTAACTTAGTGGTCTGTAGAATTGTTTTCAGTATTTTACTGGTCCTTGGCCTTAGAAAGGTTGAGAAACACTGCATTATAGGATACTAAGGCAATAAATGGGAAGTCATTAGCCTCTGTATACAAGTAGCCTAGTCATGAAGATAACTCTCATGCAAACTTTGTTTGCATATACTTGGATAAAGGATTAAACAAGAATATAATTTCTTGGCACCTTTATTTTCCAAAATAAAGATTTATACAAATTGGAGCAATTTTTTTTTTTTTATTTTCCTAGGAGTAAACAAATGTGCAAACTTTTGTTTACTCCTACTGAATGAGGTGAAGCTTTAAAAAACAAGGGTCATTTCAAATATCTCATCCAATAAAGAAAAACCAAATCTATAATTCTTAATAAACCTATCTGATCTTGTATATTAGTGAGAAAATATTATTTAAATTAAGGGGATATTAAATCCCACAGTATTTCAAAGCAGAATAAGAAACTCAAAGATTGGCTCTGAAATAATGTAGGATTTAATATCCCCTTAATTTAAATAATGTTACATCGCCGAAGTGAAGCCTATTGGCTCTTTTATTTAAGTAAGTGAGAAAATATTTTGTTACTATGCAAGGAAAACTTATCCTAACAGAGATCTCAAGGGCTAGGTCTCCCCCCCCCCCATTCTAAGTCTAAATAGGTTATGGCAGCTGTGGCATATGGATCAGTTACTTAAATTTTTCACATTTGTCAGTTATTACCTTCAATTTTGATCATAACACACAAGTAGTTGCATTCTTGGGAGGTAAGAAAGTGAGAATTTCACTGATTTAATATTCCATAGCAGCCTATGCTTTTGTATTTGGTATTAACAAATAATACTATCTATATGGACCTAAATAGATGAGTGGATCCAGTATAAAATGGTAGATAAGTTTGCTGCCTGGTGACAGACCATAATCTTGATTGCTAAAAGCTTAAAATAGCTTTGAAAAGTTCCATGTTTGGTCTAAGATTTTTTGGATTATCCAACTCTTATCCCCTCCCCACACCCCCAAAATAGAAATATACCATACATTTATAACCTTATGTAGGATTCACATAAAAAAAAAAAAAAATAATAATAATTATATGTTTGTATCAGCCAGGAAATTTTCATATATTTTCTCTTGATTAGTAGATAAAAGACAAATGTGTGAATAAACATTCTAATATTCGAGTATCATAACTTTTGACAATATTAACCAACTAGTACTTTTCCAGGCACGCTGCGGCATTGTTCATTAGAATTTCATATTTAGTTTTATATAAAGATTTATAATCAAACAATGTTTAAAATTTATTCATTTGCCTTCAAAGAGTTAAGCAGAATATGATATAATATGAGCTGTAAGATTTGCAATATATCGATATCAGTTATATATAGCCAGTAAGATGATTTTGCATCAGTTATCATCAAATTTAGCTAAACTGATCATAGACTTATGTAGACTTTTTTTTTTTTTTTAATGAAATAGCTTTGTTAGTTTACATGTGAAAAAGAAATAAAAATTCTAAAAATAAAAGAAGAGCTTGAATATTAAAAACTGACCTTTCTCTCTCTGAGCCCAACTCTGTGCCATGTTGCCATCAACTTGCCTTTCTCTGTGTAAATCAGTCTTATTACCAAGTATGACTATTGGAATCTGTGTGAAAATAATTATAATTTATTTATTTTTTTTTTTTTTTTACTATATTAAACATGTTTTGTTTTTATTTACTTAATAATTTTTAAAGTGAAAAACAGTGGACATGCTAGACTACTGTTACAATTATTACTACAAGTAACTGATACTTTATTTGGCTCTTAACTCAATAGTGAGTGTCTCTTTTGGAAGGAGTTTCAGAACAAACCACACACATATATATATATATATATATAAACAAATTTTTTTTTCTTTTTGCTCTACTAGGCATACTCCTGGAATTCTCTGACTAACTGACTAAGGCAAATTCATATATGCAGTCTACAGGATCTGCTGATACAAAATGATACCCATATCCCATTATCTAGCACAAAAAAAAGGGCATATCAGAATCTTACAAGGACAGGACATACAACATCTTGTGATGAGAAAAGAAACTAAGAACTAGAGCTCCTTAAGACAACCATATCAGAAAATGGTTATGATCACCAAACAAGAAAAAAAAAATGAAAACAATTTCCAAGCCAGAACAACTGGAACTATAAAAGAGCAGAAACTCTACTATACATCCAACACACAAAAGATAAAACAGTCATCTATTTTGAACCATCATGACATAAATATTGCTTTCAGCTCCTTATGCAGAGTTGTCAAATTCTACGATAACATTCTACGATATGGTACACTTTTAGGAAAGATAAAAAATGAATGCAAAGCAAATGTTTAATAAATACTTGTACCTCCATTAGTTACTGCAATTTTTTTTAATCAAAAGAAGTTATAAAGAGTCATTTGAACAGTCTTAGTTTTTTCTTATCGCCATAAATTCTACGATAACAAGAAAAATGACTCTCTAAACTTCGGCAAACAAGCATTCTTCGATTAACATCTGGATCCATATCCATTACTTGCTACTTAAGCGTTTCTAAACTGCAAAATATTCCATCCAGTTCTTTGAATTATTTCCTTTGGAACCTCATCTTCACATTCCATTTGTTTGTTGTCTTCATATGTGCATTGTTCAATTTCAAGAGGATCGTTGTCACTGAAATCTTTTGAATTTGAATCCAATAATTCTTTAACATCTTCTGCATCAACACCATCAAAACCGAGGTCTTCACCAATTGCAATGATTTCTTTGACCATGTTGTTCACAGGATTTTGAAAACAACCTGTCATTAGCACATTCTGGCAGAAGTTTTTTCAAACGGCTTTCATGCAACTAGAAGACACTTGCTCCCACGAGCACGAGTCATGAATGTTCTCAATTGCGTGTTTAACGTTAAATTTTTTCCAAAATTCGTGGAGCATAATTGCATTTTCTCCCGTTGTTGTTTCTACTGCCTTTGAGAATGTCTTTTTAAGAAAATAGGCTTTGAAAGTTGCAATGACGCCCATGTCCATGGGTTATAGCAATGATGTTGTATCTGGTAGGAAAAATAAAACTTTCACATTCTCACACAGATCATTAAGAGAATTTGGATGACCACGAGGCTAGCAGCCTTGTGCCGTGAGCATGATTTTGCATGGTAAATTTAAAGGCGCGTTAATCAAAACTCTTGCCGCGTATATCAAAGGATTGCTGCAATTAATTTCGCCACGATAATCAAATCTGCGTTAAGCAAGGAATACCAGTACAAATATATATTATCTTGTATATTGCTAGTTTGGTTTTTTGACTAATTTCTTTCTCATTCTGTATAATTATACACCTCTGAATCAAAAAATTAGAATAATCAAAGAAATGTGTTGAATGATTTGCAATTCTAATGTCGGACTATTTCTTCCAACCTTCCAACCAAAACACATGAACCGAATTTATAACTAAAGTAATCCATACTGGCATGGAAACATATATTCCCCACACTACTCTGACCTGCCATTCCCTAACTAAACCCTGGTTTTCCAAAAGATGTGCTGAGGCTATTCAAATGAAAAATCAAACATACCACAACTGGCTCAAATCAAGAACTCCATCTTTCTTTAGAGCTTATACCCAAGTTCGAAATAAATGGGGGAAAAAAAAAAAAAAATCAATGCTTCCAAAACAGAGTTTGAAAGAGCAAAAAGCAGGAAATTAGCAGCCTGCCCAAACGGCAGCCAAGCCTTTTGGTCTCTTGCCAAAGCAATCGGTCATAACTTCTGCCCAACCAACATTATTCTCACTCCTATCACACCCAGATGGCTCCATTGCATCAGCACCTACAGAAAAGGCCAATCTCCTGGCTTCACACTTTGCTTCCAATGCATGCGTAATTGACAATGGCAAATGTCCCCCAACCATTCCAGATGTCCAACATTCAATGGCCACTATATCCTTTTGCAAAGAGATCAGTAAAATACTGTCCAAATTAGACACAAAAAAAGTAAAAAAAGTCTCCTGACCCTGATGACATTCCTCCAGTTGTCTTAAAGGTTTGTGCAGCACAAGAACTGACTCCTGTCCTATGTTGCCTATATATACTGTCTTACTCCACTGGTATCTATCTCAAAGCCTGGAAATTGGCCCGTATTCAACCCATTTCCAAGAAGGGTGACAAGTCATTGCCGTCCAACTACTGCCCCATCTCGCTCACCTCAGTCCTGTCTAAAGTAATGGAAAAAAAAAATCATCAATTCCTAACTCCTATACTACCTTGAAGGTACCCATCTAATAACGACAGCCAGTATGGATTCCATTGCTGCCGATCAACAGTAGATTTGTGGACAAATGTCATGAAGAAGCTTGGTGAATCTCAAGCAGTTGTACTTGATATCTCCAAGGCATTTGACCAGGTCTGGCATAAGGGCTTACTAAGCAAGCTGCCATCGTTTGGTCTATCTCAAGATCTCTGTAGCTGGATTGCCAGCTTTCTGTCTGGATGCACATTATGTGTGGGGGTGGATGGTTGCTTATCCTCTCACTATTCAACTAATGTCAGGGTTCCCCAAGGTTCTGTCGTCTCACCAACCCTCTTCCTACTATATATCAATGAACTACTTCAGTTGACCTCCAACCCAATACACAATTTTGCAGGCAACGACAGCACATTGCTCTCCTCCCTTTCTCTTGATAAACCTTACTCCACACAACTCACCTCAACCTACAGAACATCAACGACCACTGCTCTCAATTCTGATCACCAAGCCAGCCTCCAATGGGGTTCAGATAAAGTAGTCAATTTCAATGCCAATAAAACCCAGTACTGTCTTACTTCTCATAAAAAAAGAACCATTTTCTCCCAGTATTATTTCTGACAACACCAAAATTTCCAGACAAGTTGATATTTCTCTTCTCGCCATTGAATCCTCAGCTTCTAAGAAACTAGGATTTCTCTTTCACTCAAGAGATTACTTCACCCCTGAACAGTTGCTAACCTTATACAAACAAATCTGCCCAACCATTGAATACTGCTCTCACATATGGGGTGGGGCCCCCCAAAAGCTTCCTCAAAATGCTTGGCTCAATACAGAGGAGAGCAATGACCCATCTCTTACCAACTCACCCCCCTCCACTTTCACACCGACAATCGGTCTCCGCACTATGTGTATTCTACAAATATTTAAATGGAAAATGTTTATGTTTATCTGAATTAGCATCAATAATTCCCCCACTTAGTACTAAGCTTGTTGAAACACGTGCAGCTGAAGCTCAACATCCCTTCACAGTGTATCTTGAAACCCACAAAACAAGTTTCTTCTCCTCTCCCATCCATGCAACTTCTGTACTATGGAACAGTCTTCCTCCTGATGCATTTCCCAAGAAATATAATATATACAGACCTTTAAATCAAATGTGAACAAGTATTTTCTTTTCCAACTCATACACAGTACTAACGTACTATAGGTTGATCGACCAACCTCTCATTTATTTATTATTTATTTAGCGTATGGCTCACACATTACATTAATCCTTAATATATATGGACATAGTAATAGACATATGTACAATAATAAGACATAATACAGTCATAAAAGAGACACTCAAGAATAGGCTACAACTGAATGTCTAGGTTGATTATCCAGTCAACTGCACTTGATGTAGCATGGATGAAGTCTGACAGGTTTCCACTATATGCATGTTGGACACATTCTGCTGTAATATGATTGTCTGGTGGAATGATCCACAATCGCACCTGGATGAGGCAATCATGACACATTTGTAAAGGTGGTCTGCACATCTGCCAAGGTTGGTGCAGATTAGGTTAAGGCCAGACCAAGTTTTCTGAGGTAGGTCAAAGCCCAAAGGTATCTGTGTTGGGTCCACTAATTCATGGAAGATCCCTGTTGAGGTGTTACACCAGGACTCTTTCCACTTCTCCTTCATGTTGAAACTTGTCTCTGCAAGATTTTTTGCTGTTAAGATTGGAGGGTGCCTTGACTTTAGTCTGTTTATTTCTAGGGGTGGGATGTCTTCATGAATTGGAAGATTTTGGATTTCCATGATTTTGCTGTATTCGTGTAGAAGAAAGCTGGATGTGTGGAGGCAGAATGTTGCTTTAACTGGGAGCCAGAGGTTGGGGTTGATTTTACAGGTCCAGAAATAAGGCACACAGTGGTGTTAAGCTGGGCATCAACCAAATACATATGGATGCTGTTCAACCATACGGGTGAGCAGTATTCAGCTGTAGAGTAAACGAGGCCAATAGCAGTGCAGCAAAGCATTGTTGCTGAGGCACCCCAAGCTGTTCCATATAGTTTTTGCAGTATATTGTTTCTTGTTTTTAGCTTGGATACTGTGTTAATGAGATGTGGTTTAAAAGATAGTGTTCTATCCAGAGTGACGCCCAGATATTTTGGGAATCTGTTGTAGCATAGCCACTTGTGGTTGAAGTAGACCATGAGTTCTTTGTTAGCATGGTTATTGTTCAGGTGGAAGCATGAAAATTCTGTTTTGCTAGGATTTGAGCGTAATCTCCATTCTGAAGTATTCATCTAGGACTGCAAGATCATTTGTTAGTGTATCTTCCATTGTAGTAAAATTGGTGTGTCTGATGGCTAGAGCAATGTCATCAGCATAGCAAAACTTCTTGAAGCTGTATTAGGCAAATCTGCAATGTATAAGTTAAAAAGGAGGGGAGCCAGAACTGACCCTTGTGGTAGTCCATTATCCAGTGTTCTTTGTTTACTTTTGTTCTCGTCCATACACACTTGGAACAGGCAGTTGCTTAGCATGTTATCGATTAGTTTTGCTATTGTTCTGCATGGGACTGCACAGAGCAACCTGCAGACTGCGTCGTGCCTCCAGACTGCATCATAAACCATGGTAAGATCTACAAAAGCTACAGCTGTTGTTCTTGCATTGTTGGTAGCCTGCCTCTACATGTGTGGTGAGTAACAGAACCTGATCACAGCAGCTTCGTTTATGTCTGAATCTGGCCTGTTCCACTGGGACTTGTTCTATTATCTTAGGGGCAATTCTATTAAGGATGAGCCTTAAGAGCTTATAACAGGTGCTAAGCAGGGCGACTGGTCGGTAGTTTTCTGGTTTGTTGTTGGTTTTTCCTGGTTTTAAGATGGGGATCATTTTTGTCCTCTTAAACTCTTTTGGAAGTCTACCAGTCTGGAGGATGCCAGAGAAAAAGCAAGCCAACCACTGTTGAGCTTTTTGGCCTGTCTTCAACAGGAAATCAGGATGAATTCCATCGAAGCCTGGAGCATTGCCTGGTTTCATATCCATGAGAGCAGTGTTAATATCTTCAAGAGTGAAGGGTCATGAATATAGAGGGTCTGATGGTCCATTATTTTTCAAATATGTAAGTTCTGTTTTTATTTGAAGAGTGTGTTGTTTGTCCTTGGTGGTATATCTTGACGTCTTGACAATATGTGATGCATATTGGTTAGGAGAAATAGCTGATTGTTCCCGGGCAGTCAGGGTACCACTAACCTAGTTTTCTTAGAAGGCTCCATGCTTTTCTACTGGAGTGCCGAAAACCAAGTCTTTCTACTGTTTCAGTACATTTCTTCTGTCGGCTAGTATCAAGGCTGTGAATGAGTTCATCTGCAATGTTAGTATAGTCATACTCAAGATATTCTTGATACAGTTTATTACTATCATCGTCCCATCCAGGGATATACTCCTTCCGGAAGCCTCTTGGTATGGTCTTCTTACCTGCAGCTAAGACAGCTCCCACGAATCTCTTGTAATTACTGCTTGTTGGAGGGATCCAACGGACATATTTGTCAAGACAGGCAGCAAGTATATTCCAGTCAGCTTTCTGGAAGTTCCAGCAGGGATGTTGGATGGATCTGACAAGGGGTACCTGCAGACCTACCTCTAATATAATTGGTCTATGTTGGCTTTGGGGAAAGTTGGAGAGAACTCTCCTCGATGTAGGTAGCGGTCATCCATTGTTATCTTGAGTGATGAAGCAGAGGTCGGGGTTGCACTCCCTTTTCCAAGCTGCTGACCTGAAGGAAGATTTATCTTTTGCATCGAAAATTAGATGCATGTTGTGAATTTCTGCCCATTCAGTCAAAGTCTCTCCGCATTCATTGTTGTTGGAAGCATATTTCCATAGCGTGCGGTGGCTGTTAAAGTCACCTATATGCATCCCAGGGTGGCTGTGCACTGGTAGAACTTGTGGAGGCCACAAGAGGGCAGGGGGTTTATACACGTTGGTAATCGTTATGTTCCCTATCATAGTTGTTATCAGATGCACGCCAACAATGCTGGTTGTAATCAGATGGGAATCTTCTAGGGTACTACGTACATAGGTGGCAATGCCATGTGCATGATGGTAAGTTGCTCCAATGATAATGTAACCAGGAATTCGGCCCCTGCAGTGGAGCTGATCCTCATCCCTCAACCATCATGTATGGGCTCAACATAAAAAAAAAAAAATTCGAATTTTATTGCATAGAAAATAATTATTACCAAATATGAATTTAGAATAATTACCAAATATGAATTTAGAATCATCTAAATCTATGTACTTTTGTAGATTATATAACCATGTACACATATAAAAATGCAATCTAAATTATAAGAAAACTGTTATTTGAAAATATTCACAAAATTAAAATAATTTTTAAGGTGGTTCAAAATATTAGAATAATGCGAAAATAAATGCTCAAAAATTATAGTCAAAGGAAACAACACAATAATTAGTACTTTGTTGCATCCCCCTTAGCGCTTATGACCATTCATAAACAGTTGGGCATATTATTTACTAGCGGTTCATAGTCTTTTTTTTTCATCAAACCATGTCCATATGGTCCGCAAACTTGTTTCTAGTTTGCGGACCATATTATCTCTTGGGACAACTTCTTCATAATTCCAGACAAATTCTCAATGGGGTTTAAATCGGGTTAGTTTGCTGGCAGCCAAGGAATTACATTGATTTGTCCTTCTTTGAGCCATCTAGTAGTGATCTTGGAAGTGTGACAAGAAGCTGAAAAAGGAAATCACCATTGCATAAATCTTCCAATGTTGGTAACATTACATTGGTACAATTTGGAAATGACTCTTTCATACACAATACACAGCCTACTTGGACCCTCTGTGGTTGCACAATGCCCATACCATTACACACTAACTGCCAGTCATGTGCTGTTGCACGGGGTTCTCGTAACTATGCACAAGACGTACGGGGACATTTGGGGTCCAATAAACTTAACCCAAAGTGCAGGGGTATTGAGAATATAAGGCTTGGAATTTTGTTGAGAAGGGCTTCCTGTTTTCATCTTGCATGATCTATCCACAAGAAGTCGAGAAGGAGAGGTGTCGATTAGTTCCGGAGGGGAGAGATGGGAGTCCATCCACAAAGGGAGTTTCCAGTCCGAAGCCAAGGATAAACCGGAGGTTACAGTCTAAGGGGAAATCTTGCCGCTCTGTTTGAGTACGTGCCTGCCCACCGACCTACGCAGTTCCTCGCCGGTCAGTTCCAGACAACAGAAGAAACCTATCCAGTATCCCGATGGCTGATGCGATCCCTCGATAGTGCCCTGTGACTTCCATCAAGGAAAAGAAGAAAACATGGAATGGAGAAGAAACCCCTGAAGCCCCGGAAAAGAAAAGAAAAAGAAACAAGGAGGGAAGGCGTATGCAAGACAGTCAGAGACCCACGTGAGTCTGTATGTTAATTATTTTATGTTTGTGATTTAAGAGAATTCCCCTCAAGGAACTGCTGAACTATTTAATATAGAAAAATAGTGATTTAAGGTATGAAACACTCGTAGATTTGTGTAAAAATTATTGAGTTTAACGTGAGCATAGTTAATTTCCCTAAGAAAAATTGGGCTAATTTAAGATTTCCTTTGATTAATGTGTGTTAGTTTTCACATTATCACATCATAGAGCTGTTCTAATCAAAGGGAATGAAATATGTCAATGTGATTATCAGTCAATTAACTAAGTCTTTAAGATGAGAATCTAAGAGTCATATAATGTGTGTAGTGCATGCATGGTTGATGACTAATTACGATTGTTAATGCGTACCTAGAAATTTCTTGTTCTGTGTGAATAATATTTAGTATTTGTGATATAGAATGCATTATCTGAGATTTAATTAGAGAAAAAAAATAAGAGAGTTCACTAAGTATTACATTTGAGTAATTATTCAAGATTAATGAATTTCTTGTATGAATGAAGATTTGACTTCATGTTTTGTATAGTAACTATTAGATCAGTAATTAAATTTTGTTTATATATTAGTACATAATGGTTTGGTCTCATTTTTTTGTCTTTTGCAATGCACTGATTCAAAAAAATAAAGTGGGAGCCCAAAGGTTATTAGAGTCCTTTTTGAGATAAATAGAGAGTTATAGGGCCAGGACTGCAAAGCAAATTGACAACTTGGGGATGATAAAGAGATTTTGTTGTGAAAAATTTAATAACCTACTGGAAGTACTATATTTCTTGCACTATATCGTGGCATGGATGGTGCAGTCATAAATCTAAATAAATATTTCCATTGCTCTCGGGTAGGAGTATAGAATACAGAAGGTAGGAATCTAGAGTATAAAAAGGGGAACGAAAAAAATTAAGTGACGATATATTACACTATAACAAGCCAAAAGGCTGTTATAGTGTAATATATCATCATATATATATATATATATATATATATATATATATAATATAGTAATATATATAATATATGTACTACCCAAGTGATTACTTACACTTGGGCTCGCTGATAGTTTTTTCGGCATGAAACTCTAGGATTTCGATCCGAGTTTCGTTCCCGGCTGTACAATAATACGGGATTTACCATCTCCCTTAAACTTGATATATTACACTGTCGCAGCATCACCAGGATATATATTAAGAAAAGGAAACAAAAAATTTTACAATGGTGCAACATCGACAGGACAAAAGAAAGAGAAAAGTGTTAATAATAGAGAAGCAAGAAACAACGGAGATAAGATGAAATAAAATAAGCCCCCCCACCCCATTTACAATGTACACTTAAACTTATGGTAAGAATTCCAGTTAGCATTCTTCATATAATTTTGGAAGCATGCAATAGAAGATTTCAGATTTTCTTTGCTTTATAAGAGATTCAAAATATGTAGCAGTGTGTTTTCCTTTTTGCAATAGGAACAGTAATGAATTTAATAGAAGTTTATATAACCTTCAGATGCTGGTTGGCTGAGTGGACAGCATCACTGTTCTCCAACTAAGAAGTCATGGTTTCAAACTCCACTAAAGATATGGATGTTTGTAATTGTCTTTAGTGGGCAATGAATTTCATCACTTGGTGTGCAATTACCAAGCCACTTACTGGAGACCTGAAATGACTTCAAAAAGTACCATGTTTATTCACTAGTTCCAGGTTCCCGCATTACGTAAAAAAATAAATAAAAAATAAGAACCCACCCTGGGAACTAATATACTTCATGTTTACAATCTGTCATTGGTGTGGATTACAAAAAAATGATAATTTGTTATTGTCTTATATAAAAAAGAGTGAATGAGTGTTAGGGTACGTGCATGCGTGTGTGTGCGTGCGTGCATACACACACTCAAAAATTTATTAATCAGAGTTTATTAGTACACTCGGGTCTCTTTTTATGTGGATCTTTTTTATGCGGAACCCTATTATCGGAAAGCAGAATCCATTCTGATAATAGGGTAATCCAGCGTTTCCAAAACTTTTCCTGACGGAACACTTCACAAATCCTGAAATTTTCATGGAACACCTTGGTTATTTTGCAATATATTAATTAATAATTAATTGTTAATTTAGCTGATTTATTTTTAATTAATAATAGACCATTAATTAATTATTAATTAAACACAAACATTAAATTAATTTGTGCTGATTATCATTGACATATCCCATTCTGATCACCAAAAATTTATATTATTACAAGTACTTACGAGTGAATGCAGACTTTTTCTCCTGTGTGCTGATAGTTCACCATCAAATTCCTGACATGTACCCTCAAGGGGTACAGGATATGATAGTACTACATGAAAAATTTACATCATTACTAACTTCCTATCTACAATTTTCCTCCAAATCAGTCTGCCACTTGTCAAGACTTGCCAACATTATCAGATCTTATATTTCTATCATCTAAGGCACTTTGTACCGTATCAATCCACCTATATCTTGGTCTTCCTCTGGGTCGTTTTCCTGCCAACCTGGCCGAGAACACTTGTTTTGCTAATCTTTCCTCGCCTATTCTGTTTAAGTGACCATACCACCTGAGATTAGCTCTGCTAATGCCAAGTTCTTTCCTAATATCCTCGTTTTTAATATGAAGTTGCTATTGATGCCATCTATTCATGCTTCTAATCTTTCTCAGGCCTATCATATCTGCAGTCTCTAGTCTTTGGTCAAGTGTTTTATTTCTGACCCAGCTCTCAGATCCATAAGTTAAAACTGGTTTGAACACTGTCTTGTATACTGCTAATTTAGTGTTCCGACTAATTTCTCTCTGATAGTTTCCCCTCCCTTTGTACATCCTGGAGATCGCTTTGTAGGCTAGAGGTGGATGAATCACTATCTGTTGCATCACAAATACCTTCATTAAGAGATTTCTTAATTAAAAGAAACACATATTAACCACAGTGAAAATTATTTAATTGTAAATATTTCATCCTAAGTATCTTAGGACATCATCAGTACAGTAGTTTAAAACAATAATAGGAATAACATACAGTTAGGGCACATGATTACAATAGAATCTCATGAAATGTGCGCAACATGTTATAGAAGTAAAAAATAAATAAAAATAAATAAATAAAAAAATTATTTAACACAATTTTGTATGACAATTTCCCATACTTTAGGAATAGTAAGAACGTCGTTGTGGTTTAAGTTTGGTCTGTGTAGTAGGACTTCAGAACTTTCTTTGTATAAATGTTCATGTTTATATAAAGATCTATGAGTTTAGATTTTTTCCTATTGGATCCTATGGTTTGGATTTTCAATTCCGTGTTGAGAGAGGCCAGATTTCTGCAGTTTAAAAAGACGAATGTGGTCTTGATGTTCCGAGATGCGTTTCTGAACAGACCTACCTGTCTGCCCAAAGTAAGACAATTTGCATGAGCATGGAATCTCATAAATGCCAGGCAACATCAAAGGTGAGAGTTTGTCCTTAGGAGAAGGTAACAAGTTGTAAATTTGATTGATAGGTTTGTAAGTAGTGACAAAATTGTATTTCTTCATAATTTTAGAAAGACGTTCGGAGATGCCTTTGACGTAAGGTATGGGAATCCTACGGACTTCTTCCAGTCTGGTTTGATGTGTGGGAAAGTGACTGATGATTTTTTGAGTTGTTTTAGGATTATATCCATTTAGGATGGCTGTATTTTTGATGACTTCTAATTCCTGGTTTAAAGATTCTTCAGAGGAACAGAATTTGTGTGCTCTGGTAACTAGTGATTTAATAATGCCAGATTTCTGAGATGGATGATGAGCAGAAGAATTGTGAATGTAGCAACCTGAGAATGTAGGCTTGCAAAAGACAGAAGTAGCGATGGAACAGTCTTCTTTTCTTTGGATGTGTAAATCCAAAAAGGAGATACCCTATGGAGATTCTTTTTCTAACGTAAAGTTGATGTGATGATGAAGAAGGATAATTTTATCTAGAAACATTTGCAATTCATGTTCAGGATGATCCCAGACTGCAAATATGTCGTCGACATATCTTAACCAAATTTTTGGTTTTGGTTCAAAAGTGAATATTCTTTCCTCAAGGTGTTCTAGAAACAAGTTTGCTAGGTTTGGTGATAAAGGAGATCCCATTGCTGTTCCTTCTTCTTGCTTGTAAATTTGACCTTTCAAGGTGAAGTAACCTGATGCAATAACAAACTTGAACAATTCAACTATATCAGACGGAAATTTCTGAGTTAGTAATTCTATTGTTTCTTTATGGGGAACGTTTGTGAAGAGGGAGACAATGTCGAAGCTGATTAACAAGTCAGTTTTTGATAGCTGAATGTCTTTAATTTTTGTGTGAAACAGTAGAATTTTTGATTGAAGAGACTGAGTGGTCTATGTGAGGGCAGAGAAGGATAGATAAGAATCTTGATAACTTGTAAGTTGGACTGCTGATACAGTCTACGACAGGTCTAAGTGGAACATTAGTTTTGTGTAGTTTAGGTAAGCCATAAATTCTAGGAGGTCTTGCATGGTATGTCTTAAGTTTTTTGATTGTTTCTTCATCTAAGGAGGAAGTTTCATTAAGTAGCTTATTTAATTTTCTGAGTTGACGTTTTGTAGGATCATAATCCAATTTGGCATAAGTATTACGATCTCGAAGAAGTAAATTCATTTTTCGGTCATACGAGTTTGTATCAAGAACCACAGTGGTATTTCCTTTATCAGCTCTGGTAATAATTATGTTTTTTTACGTTTTAAGGAAATAATAGCTTTCAATTCTGACAGTGGGATATTTAATTCTGAAGGTTTGGCAGTCCAACTTACAACTCACGAGTTTTTTCGTCCCCAGAAGTTTTAACAGTAACACTTTTTGTGTCCTTGGAATCTACAGTTTTGTTTGAGGGCACATCAAAAGTCAGCGGAACCTTGTCCATGTTTCCTATTTGCGCAAGTTCAAAATTTTCTTGTTTCCTTGCATTAATGACGAATCGATGAAATTCAATTTGTAGACACTGAAAGTCCCTCTTTTCTGTGGTCTAAAATTCAAGTATTCGGTTCTGTCTCAAGTTCTGGCCATTTTGCAGTTCCACTTCATAGATTATGTTTATTGTGAGTTGCTTTTTTTTAGATCCTCTTCCTGATTCCGTCAAGTTCTTATCATTTTCTCAGTTGGGGGTAGCCCGAAATGCCTCTCTGCAGTCCTGTTTCCATGTTCTTTATATGCTTTATATGCTTGTATGCAATATTGTAGCAATGCCAACGTTTTTCAGCCATAATTTGCCAAGAAATTTAGAGAAAATTTAACGCCAGAAATTTATCACCGTTCACAACAACCGCAACAACAATTGGAAAGTTTAAACGAACAGGAACACAGCTATGATCATCTATAACAGCGCATGGGCATCCACTAAACTCTACGTAACCGGAATGCTCTCACACACCGCAAGGAAGCAAGAAAGAAATCGCATAACTCAGAACAGAGAAAATTTCCAGAAATGAAAGTAATAAAAAACTGAATATCGGCGTATAAGACGCACCCTGTTTTTCAGACCTATTTTCAAAGAAAAAAAGTGCATCTTATACGCTGGCAAATACAGTATTTATTTATTTTTAATGTGATTCCTATCCACAAAGGTAATAAAATCCTTGGCACATTAATACCACTGGTTGACCAAGGACTTTATTTCTTTATTTTATAATCTGGAAAAATCTGATTTACAGATCAGAAATGAACTTTTTCAAGCTATTTCAAGTAGATAATAATAAAGGCAATTATCTCAAACCAAGTGATGAAATTCATCTCCCACCTAAAAATATCCACATCTATGACCATGATAGGATTCAAATCTGCAGCCAGTTGGTATGCCGTCAACTCAGTCAAATGTAGTAAATATTATAGTTTTTGCTGTTTCAGAGCTAGAATCTCTACGGTTTAGATCTTTTTTAGTGTTTTCATTATAAAGTGTAATACACAAACAGCTGTTTGTGTGTGTGTATTACCCATACAAATTTTCAATCTATATAAAAATCAGACACAGAAGATTCTTTTGTTAATGAATGAGTGGTAGTAAGGTTCTTATTACCACCTCCAAACTCAT
The DNA here is from genome assembly GCF_054136105.1 of Typopeltis vanoorti. NCBI lineage: Eukaryota > Metazoa > Arthropoda > Arachnida > Uropygi > Thelyphonidae > Typopeltis > Typopeltis vanoorti. The sequence continues at coordinate 90,000,232 of NC_143566.1, forward strand.
CTTCCCAATTCAATTTTTTATTTCTACTGGCAGCTGAATTGTAAAATTAAGTATGCACACTGTATAAGTATAAATCAACTATATTACCAACATTTCTGATTAAAAAGCTTAAAAAGAGATACATACTTCTTTCTTTTCTTTACTTTTATCATAATCTTTCTTTAACTGGTCCAACACTGCAAAAGAATCTTTGCTATTGATAGCATACACCAAAACCATTCCCTAGAAATATAAAGGAGAAAAAATATCACACTCTCCCTTATCATTCAAATGTCATCTAATTTTTAGTCATTTATGTTCCTTAAATTAATTTCTGGATATACAAAAACTACTGAAATTATTTTCAACATTTATAGATATATTTATCTGCAATGAAGCAAAGTCAGATTATAGAATGTTCAAAAACTAAACTTACATCTGCATATGGTAAGTAATTTTTTAAGAAGTCGCTAGGCTGTCCTGGAACCTGTTAAATAAAAACGAAGCTCATTTTCTTTGTTGATCACACTAATAAATCAAGAATACTTAAACAATGAGAACCAAATTTAATAATGCTGTGCTTTAAAGAAATACTTCCATGTTAAGTACATGCTCTTAAGACATATAACCCCTCTTTTTTCAAAAAAACATCTAAGAAAAGTCAGGGAGTTTTCTGACACTGACCATGATTTATTTCGAACCATAATGAAAAATGCCTTCCTTCCTTGATTGCCACAAGAGGCTGAAGATAGTGCAAAAAATATAAGGTTTTTTTTTAGCAACAAGTCATTCTTTAAACATTTTTTAAAATTAAAACTTCTTTAAAAATTAAACCATTAATTTTTAATGGTTCAATGTTTGTGTTATTGTACACTGTATTGCATATCATGGCACCAATGCACAAAACAATGGCAGGTGATTTTAACGTGTGTGATTTATGTTTGCCGTAGCATGTGAAAAATGTGTGGCTTTTGTAGAACAAAAAATTTTTGGAGGGAGAATGAAACCGAGGAACATGCTTGTTGGAAGTGTTTCATGAACAAATGTCATAAGTGTGAAGAGAGTGAGAAGAGTGACAGTGGTGAGCTGAAAGACGAAATGCATGATAATGTGATTGGCATAGTTAGTGTTGCAAGTGGTATGAGTGACTGTACAAATGATGTAGTGGAAAATTAAAAGAATGACCAGATAGTAATGGAAAAGATAGTGCACTTATGGAGTTCTTCACAGAACAAAATGTGAGATTGAGGTTGGAGAAACACCTGGAAGAATGAAATGGCACAGAAATGAAATAAAGGGGAGAGAAAGCAGAGCATGAAAGAGCGAAAATAAAGATCGGATTTTGTATGGTGATTCAGTGATTCATTCATTGGAGACCACAAATATGAAGGTTCAGAACTTTCATATATATGGCAGAACCATATTAAAAATGAAGATATTAATATGAATTGGAAATTCTTAGTATTTAGGAATATGTAAATGAGAGCTAGCATGGGAAATATGAGATCAGCAAAACAGATATTTCAAGTAAAAATAAAAGTAAAAAGATTGAAAGGAAGACCAAGGTCTAAATGTACTGATGCAGATGGGCTCACCTTATAAGACAAATGCTAAAGCTAAACCATACTGAAGGATATTGAACAAGACACATAACAATATGGAAGGTAATTACTGAAAGAAAGTAGTAATCAAACCTTAGATGAGATGTATAATTATGGTATCATGAACATTCCATTGATGGTACATACCAAAATAGTTGTAGAAAGTTTTACCACTGGATTATACAGTATATCATAAATGACAAGAAGTTATATTCTTGTTGTAATCCTTTACTCAAGCATATGATTATGATTCAAGACTTCCATGGAGTCACGAGACTTATCGTGGAAGGCCCACCCTAGAAAATGCTGCAAAGTCTATCATACTACACCTTGAACTAATTAACCATTCATGCTCTCACCACAATCAGGCAATAAATACCATGGTTCAACCGCCCTCAATACAAAGAAGCCGCTTCTTATCCTCTTGCTCATGATTTCTTTGTGCAACTTCCAGAGATGGTTGCTTGTCCTTGCTCCTTCCACCAATGTCAACCCTGTAACTACCTCTCAACAGTTTAAATGTCTCAATCATATCACCTCTCCTTCTATTTACCAAACTTTGCAATCCACATTCCCTCAGTCTATTTTATCTCGAATCCTGGGAACGAAAATTGAGCATAATAGTCCAGATGTGGTCTAATTAGGACTTTATACAATGGAATGACAACTCTCATCTCTGCTGGTCAGTGTCCTTCTCAGAGTATTCTCTGAGTTACCTTCACCACCTTTGCAATATGTTCCCTGAATTTCAAGTTTCTATCAATCATCACCCCAAAACCGCTGACTTCCTCCATACAGTTACTCCAATAGAGGATGCAGTCTCCCATTGATATATCCCAAACTTCAAGATTTTACATTTAGCTGAATTAAACTGATAACCCCATTAATTTGCCCATCTGTCCATTTTATTCAAATCCTCTTGAAGATCTACCACATCTGCACTATTACTAATAACCCTTCCCAACTTCACATCATCTGCAAACAACTAAACATCCTCCCTCTGCAATCCATTGATTGACAATGTAATTGATAAAAAGGTTAAACAATACAGGTTGCAGTACTAAGCTCTGTAGACCCCACACTTGTAACTTTTCATTTCTTTGATGCAGCCCCCTCAATAATGATACCTCAACTCACTGATACCTATCAGACAGCCAATGCAGTTCACTAACCTGATCCAAACTCATGTGCTATAACTTAAATATCAGTTTATCATGTGACATCCTATCAAATTCCTTTGTAAAATACAAAAAAAATGGCAGATATGCCTTTTCCTCATCATCAAATATAATAAAATGACTCTTGTCATTTTATTATAAAAGGCAATTGGATTAATAAAACAAGTACCCCTTAACAAATCCATGCTAATCCTCACACATAACATTACCCTCATCTGCTCAATGTTTTAAATGATCCTTCACTTTTCCTCCAATATCTTACTAACTGTTGATGAAATACAAACTGGTCTATAGTTTGACACTTCTATTCTACTACCAGACCTTTATACAATGGTACAATCTTACCCTCCTTCAACTCCTTGGGCACCTTTCCTGTGTCCAGACTTACTGAAAAGACAGGGCAACGGAGCTGTCAGTTCTTTAGTGCATTCTCTCAAAACCTGTGGCAAAATCCCATCCAGTCCCATTACTTTACTGACTTCTAGAGTACTGAGTATTTCAAACACACTCTCTTCTACTGCTTATAAACCTCAAACTTGGCCCATTCCTCTGGCATTAAAATCTTCTCTGGGATGAAATACTTGAAATAAAGTGCTCACTGCACAATTCCACTATGTCCTTTGTTCTCAGTCACTCTACTCCCTATTTTACCAACAATGTTCTTCTTCTGCAATCATTCCTCTCCTCCTGCTGCTGTCCACATAACCAAAGAATTTCTTGGGATTTTCTTTAGATCTCAGGGCTAATCTCTTCTCATATTCCGGTTTTGCCTTCCTAACCATTAGCAGCGTTGCTATAGCTTTTGCTGCCCGGGGCAGTCCCTGAGTTTTCCGCCCCTCTCAATACACACCAAAAATACTACAGAAAGTCAAAATGACGTATAGGGTAAGGTTCAAAGTGCCGCCAGGGGTGCCCCCCCAGCTATGTCACTGCTTACCATATTAGTTACTCTCCTAGCATGTCTTATATTTATCATATTCCTTTACTACTACATGCAGTTTCCTCTTCCCATATTATACTACTGTAGTTAAAATCTCCCATAACAATTATTCCTTTTGCACTTGCCAAGGTCAACTGCCTAAACATCTCCTGCTCTTCACCCTCTATACTCCCTGGCTTATAGCAACACCTCACTGAATAACCTATCCTTCCCAACTCCACCTCACACCATATGCTCTTAAAACCATTAGTGCCATTGCTATTCAAATCCTACACTCTGAGAGGATGCAATTCATCACTTATCATAAGCAGTAGAGTACTGCTTATGATAAGTGATGTTTGCCCTTCCTATCCTGCCAAAAAATGCTATACCCTGCTATCTCTATTCCTGTCATTATATCAGGGGCGAATTCTCCATGCTTGCTATGCTTGCTGCACAAGCTCATTACTTGAGAAAGAAGTAATATTTATTTATTAATAAATGCATGCATTTATAAGCATTCCATTTAGGCTTTTATTTTTGTAGAACAGAAGACGTCTAAAGCTTGCGCAGCAATAATTGAGCTTTCCGTTGTATTGAAAACCGATGCATGCTCGTCTAGTCAAAGCTACCTTGGCTTGCTCGGTTGTCGGAGCTTCCAGGTCCTCACTGCAGCACTGTGATTTCATGCATGCGCATAGCCATTTCCGCTCCCTTTGCATAGTCTTAAACACAGGTCATATGCAGTCAAAGTAGTTCTAGCCAGTAAGTATCAGCCAGCCTTAACAAGTGTGCATGTTGCTTGGGAAAATTAAGTTACAAAAACTTTTTATGACAATGTTATTGACCAGTTCATAAAGAAGAACCGTAGGGTAGAATTTGTATTCAAGTAGCAAAATTGAAAACGACAGAATATCATTTGTAAAATAAATGTTGTATTTGTATGATTAAATTACATAAATTTCTAAATATATAGTTTTAAATGGTCAGTAATTCATTATTCCGCTAATCAGACTTCAATCACACCTCTCAGTCCCTGAATGATAACAAGAGCAAGCATGAATTTCAAGACCAGCATTCACCCCTGCAATATAATATCTTCTGTCACCCATATTTCAGCGATCCCAATAACCTTTGGACAGGGCTGATGCTATCAGTACCACTAATTCATCTCTTTTATTCCAGATACTCCTGTCATTTGTATAAAAAATCATCAAGGCACTATCACTGTTTCTATACCTATCATTATCCCCTGCATCTACTGTATTCAACATTACGCAATGCATTCCCTCTTCTCCCAAGTGACTATTCAAACAAGAAGCTCCTCCTGCTAATTCTAGTTTCCCTGCATTGACATACTGACTTGTTCAGAGAAAAACATTCCCTCCAGATGCTTACGTCCTCCAGGCAGACACTCCTCTGGCATTCTATCTTTCATACCACAGATCACTGAGTCACCATACATCACACCTCTCGCTACTCTGTTTCTTCCTTGCTCACCTGCATTCCTTACTTTCTCTCACCTCTGATACTTCCTTTCCTTGCTCACCACTTACATGTCATTCTGTTATCTCTGGTTCCAACACTGTCTCGCCTTTCTCTCATTCCCTCCCTTTCACTGGTTCTTCTATTCTCTACATTTTTATCATTTGCATAACCTACTCTTTCTCACTCCTAATCTGATATGCTTCGCATTTGTTGTTCTCAATCTCCTAATCGCTTCTTTCATCCTTCTCAATTCATTCCCGATACATTCCACTTCTTTCAGTGTAGCCATCTTTTTTTGCAAGCTACCTACTCTCACTCAACATTCATCCTCCTAATCAACACCATCTTCCAAATCCACTACACTTCTTACTTTTATATTCTCATTCACATGCTGCTCATTTTCCTCTCTTTCGATCAGGCTACTCGTCTCTCTTGGTCGCTGTTCACCTGTTTCCAATGCAATGCTGCTGAGGTCCATTATGCTAATTTCTAAATCACAAATTTCTTTCCATTTCCTATATTTTATGGAGACATGCACTCCCTTGTCTCTCACCTGCTACATTTCTTAGTGCTGGCATGAGTACATGCTGCAAGCACTGCATACCACAAAACCCAGTAGCATTGTGTGTAAAACATAGTCCTTTAATGGTGTGAAAAGCCATTGACAAACTGAATTGCTGCTGCTGCCATTATCAACAATGCACAAAGAATACTAACAAATTCTACTAAAACATTACGTTTAAGTACAAATTCCCCAAGTGCAAACTACCCACAGACTATATGTTCTATCTAGCTTAGATTCCCTGTAAATTTAAAGTAAAACTAATAAATTATAATGAAAACTTATCTTTTTTTTTTTTTGCTGCAACCTTGTAACACATCACTATAACCTTACCCTCTTGTCTACTAAACTTCATGCACAAACTTTGGTTTGCATATTGGGTTAATGGTGGTAAATCTCGGATAAATGATTAAAACAAGAATATAATTTCTTGTCATTTATAATATACATACCAGGAAATAATGATTTATTTAATTATTAAGGAGATATTTCATACTGATCACCAAGGGAAATTCATAAGCAGAAAATGTTTCTTATTTTGGCCAAAGAGGCAGAACAGCAAACATCTTGGAGCACTGAGACTACATCTGATTACATCACTATGGCTATACAAATACACTAGTATTCTGTTAGTGATCTAATTCTGGTGTTTAAGCTTATACATTGATTGCTGCTCATTTTGTTGTTTCAGGAAATGATAATGCAGAAAAATTAATAACTTTTTTTTTATGTGCTTCCCACTCGGGAAAGGTTATAAAGCCTATAGTATATTAGTACTGTGAATGGGTTAAGGATTTTTTTTTTTTTTCTATTTTTGATTATTATAAATTATATATATATATATATATTGTATTTTTAATTATTTTTTAGATAGTCTGTTCTGGAAACCCTGTTCTAGAGACCAAACATGGAACTTTTTCAAGCCACTTCGGATCTCCAATAAGCAGGCTGGTGGACCATACTATTGTATGGAACCATACAGTAGTATGGTTATGTGCCTGCAAGCACTACATTAGTGAGACCAAGAAAAACAAAGGGATGCCCGCATTCCTAATTAGTGACACTTATGAAGCTTGATTATGCTCACTTATGGTTCTTGGCCACTGGGCTGATTGTCTGTGGATGAGGGTTTCTAGATGAAAGGCAGCTTGATGTAGTCTTATTTGTTGTGATTGGGGTAATCTGTGAGGCTGAAGCACATTCGGAAAAAGTCTCTCGTATTTATACTTGCTTTGGTAGAATAATGACTGTAGCTACAACTTTTCTTATTTTGGTCAAAGAGGCAGAACAGCAAACATCTTGGAGCATTGAGACTACATCTGATTACATCACTAAGACTACTCAGGTTTAGCAGGCATGCCTTGGATACTCACCACAGGATCAGCTGAAAAAAGGCTAGGTGTTTTGATAATACTCTATTTTATCATGGCAATTATGAAAAATAAAGGAACAAAAATGCTGACATAAAGAGCCAAAAGGCTTCACTTCAGCGATGCAAAATTATTTAAATTAAGTGGATATTGAATCTAACATTATTTCAAAGCCGAATAGAGAAACTACAAGAGTTTTGTGCCGAATGTAGAAACTATAAAAGTTTCGGCAGATCCAAGTGCAAGCAAGCTTTTTATGACAGGGGCAACTTGTGGTAAAGGTGGAGTAAGCTTCTGATCACTTTCCTTAGTATTTCCCATAATGTAAAGTACATCTCCTTGCAAGCATGTATGATGCTATACATTATGGGGGGGGGGGTCACTACCCAGACCAGTTTCGACTTTTGTTGAGGTCTCATCAGTGGATAGGTAGACCCAAAAATGGTTCTAAGTTTTTGTCATTAACACAAAGACTACCCTAAATTTATTTTATTCCTTTTAAAATCTTTGGTACATCTTGAAAATAGATTCTAAAATTTGAATATCTTTATATCATTTGTTAATGTAATAAAGAATATCAATTCTTTAACTAAAGGTGAAGAACGAACATTATTTTTTGGAGTAAACTTTTAGTACAACTTTCACTTGTACAAAAGTGATAACAGATTAAAAAAAACAGCTTAGAAGAAAACAAACTCTTTTAAAGATGTTATATTTTTAAATTTGGACTTTTATACATATCTGAAAATTGTTTTGTCATTATAAAAAAGGGTGAAAGAAAACTAATATTATATTTACCAGTCCAGATGTATCATAGAATCTGACTTTTTCTTTAACTCCTCTATCTGTATCAATATGAGCACAATATACATCTTCTATAGTTGGGTACAGAGCCTATTGAAATGCCAAAAAATTAATATCATTAATTTACTGAAAAAAACTTATTTAATGAATGGTACTTCAATCAATTTTTTTATCTCTGTCAAAGTATATGAAAATGGATCTCTTATATCAAAGAAGCATCCACAACTAGTAGTTTTCATAAGGTTAATGTAAACAGTCTTACCACACCCCCCCACTTTAATACTAGATTATGTAATACCATTTTTAAAATGGTATCGACTCCAAAGGCTACAGTATAATGAAAATACCACATTATGTAATTTATAAAGCTGTTATATTTATTAAGTCAAAGACCGAATGCATATTAAGTTAATAAAAATAAAAAATCCTTAGCACATCTGCAATATCATTTTTACTATAAGTTTACATGCATACATACATACATACTATAGGTGTAACCAAAACCTATAGTACAAAGACTCCTCGCTCTTCAAGGGTTGACACACTATGTGTTGCCTATTGTTTATTTTAAAAAATAATAACAATTATGAGTTTGTGTATGTGTTAATTATAGATTGCTGAAGTCCATTTCTAAGGAAATTGATATAATTATTATGCTGGAAGCACCTTGCCAAAACTGAGCATAACATAAACGACATTATTTCAGGTCATCCACAAAGTTACTGGACTCGATCCAGGAGGGCCTACAATTCACAAATTACTCATTTAACACCAGTATCACTATCTGCTATGCCAACTTCATGCACTTACTGCTCTATGCAAAAAAAAAAAAAAAAAAAAAAAAAAAACCTTCTCACTACCTTATTTACAATATCCTTATATAGCTTCTAGGGCAATCTCACATTTTCCCACCACTCTTGTGCAACATCTTCCCCTACATCTAATTGATAACCTCTTCTCACCAACTGATAATAAAATTTAATGGAATGAATACAGCAAGAAAAATATTTAAACAGCAAGTTTAATCGTTATATACTTTGTGTCTGTCACAGAGACATCTTAAAGATTAAATACAATATTAAAAGTATAATAACACACAAAACAATAAGTGAAAGAAATTAGACTATTTAAGCTTAAAGTCCTATGACAAGTACCCTCTATGGGTGCTATTGGTTAGTCTTAGACACCACACTACTTATGAACTGCTAAATTATGATCACACTATTTCTCAGAAAAAACATTAAAAAGGCCTCTAAATAATGTCACATCTTGGCCTCATGAAGGTGCTAAAAACCTTCGCTTCCTCCCAGATATACTGGTTGCCTAAAATTTATAAGCCTAATTATCCTCTCCATCCAATAGTATCAACTATTGGATGGAAGGGATATCACTCAACTATCTTCACCATACTTTCTTCCTTCGCCAAGGACTACAGCTCCCACAAAATAGATAAAATATTACATGAACTTCTGCTTTCTCAAACACACAAGAAAAAATACCACTATTCCTATTCCATACATCTGAGGTACATCTGAAAACATAGCCAACATACTAATAAAATATAACCTTTACACCACATTCAAACTATATCAAATTAAAAACTCTGATCCACTCTCCTAAGGAACAAACTTCATCTGTGACTGTCAGCCTACAACAGAGACAGGAAGATCTATTAACAATCACCTTTGAGAACATAAGAAATACATTTGCTACCATTATCATGGCAAATCAGGACTGGCAGACCACACTTTGAACACTGCTTCATATAAAATTAGATGGAAGAAAAGCAATGTGTTATCCTTGTCAGATGTCATCTAATTCCAGGAAGTTGATTACCATGAGCTTCCAATACGTATGGTTTGTGCTTCTCTTTTACATTCTTCATAGGACAAAAAAGGTCCAGCTCTTAATATTTCCCATTCAATCTGTTCTTTGTCTTCCTCTTCTTCTTTTTCCTTATATCATTCCTTCTAGAAGTGTTTTTTGCAGGGATTCATGCCTTAGTATGTGACCAAAGTAGGTGGATTTCCTTTTCTTAATGGTTTTCAACAGAGTCCTATCTTATCATCTCTAATATTATATTAAAGAATAATTAATATAATATTATATATATATAATATTCTTAAGAATTCTAAGAGTTCTTCTGAGGATCCACATCTCAAAGGCTTTTGGTTTATTTTCACAATATTTTGATACTGTCCAGGTTTCTGCTCCATATAGCAGTGCTGACCATACGTAGCATTTAGACAGCCTAATTCTTGTTTTTGTGTGAATTTCCCTTGAGGTCAGAATGTTTTTCATGCTAAGGAAGGTTGATCTAGCAATTTCTATTCTTTTTAATATTTCTTTATCACATTTTCCATTCTCTGTAATTAGTTAACCCAAATATATATAACTATCTACTTGATCTAAGGTATTTCCTCCAATCTTAATATTTATATCAGATATTTTCCCTATTTCTCTTGTTATCAGCATGGTTTTGGTTTTTTTGAAATTAAGTTCATATTTTTCACTTAGTTTCAGTGTCCCTTCTAGTAGGTTTTGAAGATCTTTTTTATTTTCAGCTAGCAGTACTGTATTGTCTGCATATCTTAAGTTGCTTATATTTCTGCCTCCTATGCTGACTCCTTTAAATTCTTCTAATTGCTGGAAGAAATTTTCAGTATAGAGGTTAAACAATATAGGAGAAAGAACATAGCCTTGTCTGACACCCTTCTTTACTGGAAATTCCTCCGAGGTTTCTCCTGATATTTTTATTGAGGCAGTTTGCTTCCAATATAGATTTATCAGTAATCTGGTATCAGTACCATCTACTCCTAAATTTCTGATGCATTTGATTAGTTGTTCATGTTGTATATTGTCAAAGGCCTTTGTGTAGTCAATAAAACATAAGTAGACTTCTTTCTGCTTCTCCAGATATCTTTCTATAATAGTTCTAATGTTCAAGAGTCCTTCTCTAGTTCCTTTATTTTCCTGAAAACCAGATTGTGTTTCATTAATTTCCAATTTGATTTTATGTTTATTTCTTTCTAGGATGATATATAACATAACTTTTGCTATCTGACTGATCAGATTGATTGTTCTGTACTCTTCACATTTGAAAAGCCTATCAATGAAATCTATACACACAGAAAAATATGATCTTGGTTCCCTACCAATACCTAAAAAATCAAAGATTTTTTAGGTATTGGTAGGAATGTCGAGTGCTTAAAATCTTTTGGTAAGTGTTCAGTTTCATATATTTTGTTACATATGTCAGTCAGTGATCTTATGGCCTTATCATTTAAAGTTAAAATTAGATATTCTGCCATAATTCCATCCATTCCTGGAGCTTTTCCTGGTTTCAAATTCCTAATGACATTTGTTACCTCCCAGGTAAGAATAGTAGGCCCCTCCAAATCTTCTTGTAACAGCTTATGTGTTCTATCATGATTGTAGAGTTCCTTTGAATACTCTACCCATCTATCCCTTATTTTGTCTTTCTCCATTAGGATGTTTCCTAATGTATTTTCAATGCAATGATAGCCTACCCCTTCTGCAAGATTTGCTAGTTAGCTCCCTAACTTTTTCATGAAGTTCTCTGGTTTTGCACTTTTTGTCCAGAAGTTCAATTTCCTTGCATTTGTTGATGAGCCATAGTTCTTCTGCAATCCTACATTCTTTCCTGATCTCCTTGTTTAAGTTCTTGTATTCAGGAAGACGATTTTTGTTTTTCTTCCTTTCCTCCGTCATTTTCAGTATCTTGTCATTCATCCAGGGTTTACTCATCTTCTTTTCAAATTTGGGAATTGTTTGTTTTACTGCCTTTTTTATGCCCTCTTTAAATTTCTGCCATCAATCCTCAAATCTCATCTTTAGGGTAAGGACACTTGGTGGAATCAGGAATGTTAACAGCAATGGATTGTGCCAGTTCTTTTAAAAATTTATCTTGTATTTCTTGATTTTTAAGGGAACTAAGATCATATTTTTCTATGTGTATAGGTTTCATTGTTTTCTTTAATTTTATTGCTGCTTTAATGACCACAGGGTTGTGGTCTGATCCAATATCAGCCCCTGGGTATGTTTTGGCTTGTAAGATGTTATTCCAGAATCTTTTTTTAATCATTATATAGTCAATCTGGTTCCTACAGCTGTCTCCAGGACTTTTTCATGTGTAAAGTCTTCTAGAAGGCTGGCTAAATAAAGTATTTGTTATTACCAGATTGTTTTCTTCACAGAACTGTATTAATCTTTCTCCTCTTGGATTTCTATGTCCCAGGCCCTGGTTTCCCATGCAGGAAGAGATCTTTCCTGAGTCTACTTTAGCATTTAGATCACCCATAACGATTGTTATGTCATCTGATTTAGCATTGTTAAGTGTAGAAACATTCTACATCTTCATCTGGATAATCAGAAGTAGGTGCATATATTTGGACGATAAAAATATTAAAAGGTTGAGCTGTAATTTTTAATGCAATTACTCTATCACTTATAGGTCAAAATCCAAGTAAGGACTGGGAAATCTTTTTTTTTTAATACAAATGCTACTCCATTCCTATGACTGTCACCACATGAGTATATAACTGAATGACTCTTTCCATTTATTTTTCCACTATTAGTCCATTTGACTTCACTGATACCAGCAATGTCAATTTTCATTGCTTCAAGTTCTTGTATAAGGTTATCTAACTTCCCAGCTTCATATAAGCTCCTTACATTCCAAGTTGCAAGCCTTAAGAGAAGATTCTTGGTTTTCAGATATGAAGGATCAGGAGATACCCTCCCTGGAGGGTTTAAGATATCTTCTTCAGATGCTATTTTCATAGTGTCTGTCTTACATTCCCTAGTTTGTTTCTCTTCTTCCCTGTAATGTTTCCAAGAGACAAAAGTTGCAGAGGGTTCAACCTTGTGTCTATTGCTTAAATCCATCATGGTTCTCCATTTCTTACTATGTAAGGTTATGTGGTGAGGCTCCTGTCTCTTCCACGGTGACTGGCCACATCTCTGTTTTGTCTCAGAGTGTGCCCGGACTATGTCACAATAGTTTGCTATCATGCTTCATTATCATTGTGAAATTTAATTTTGGTCATCTGTTAACTCTTCCATTCCGGTCTTCAAGTGTAACTTGAAGACTGGAATGGCAGAGTTAACAAATTGAGGAATGCTTCATAGCAATGGCTATGAAACATTCTTCTAATCTTACAACTATGGTTACATTAATCTGCCAAAAATTTGGGACACTGTCATTTTCAGATCAACTCCTGCTTAACTATAATACTTATTTTATTCAACATTAGTTGGTACCAAAATTAGAACTTTAGATCTTTTGTCCATTACAATTTGAATTGTTTCCTTACTCATTACCATGTGTGAACTTTAACAAATATGTTGTTTTGCAGTGAAGATACTGGTTTGAAATCTGTTAATAAACATCCTTTTATATATTTGTTTTGTGGTGTTGTAATACTGTTATAAGTTATGTAGTACATTACTATCCTATTAAAATCTTATGTTAGCATAAGAAATAATAGAAAATCTTAGAAAATAACCATTCTGTTTTTGTATATTCTAAAAATATCTATTCACAATATTGTTGACAGAAGTGTTTATTTGATTGCTTCAAGTTATATAGTGATTTACTGTTCACGTGATATTCCTTCAGGATGAGGGAATATCACGTGAATAGTAAATCACGTAATATTCCCCGATTATTGCGGGGATAATCAGGGAATATCACTACTAAAAGACAGTAGTGATCCAGATATGAAGGCTGAGTTCCAAATTTTCCAAGCTAGGCAAAAGTGACACAAATTTCTAACATGGGAGGTGGCCATTCATGTACAGTATATGCTCTAGTAAGAAGGATGAATATGTGAAACTACAAAACAGATCACAGATCACATGTTCTCCAGCAATGGTTTTGAGGGTATACTGATGTGAGGTGCTAAATGGAAAGGAGGGCAACAGTCTGGAGGTCAGTTCAAGACTATCTGAAAGCAACTATGCCAGACTGCATTTACAGAATTAGAGGTCAAGCCAACAGGAAATGAGATTATGCAGAACTGCAGAAACTGTGGAAGAGATTTAACCAAGAGAATGGTTAACATAATTGCATAAGGAGTATAAAAAAAGGCTGAGAACATACATTAAATTCAGTCAGATAATAACATCAACATTATAGCATAGAATGGCCCTGCAAGATGTGACTTGAATGCAAGGCATTCGGCTGAAGAAGTCTAAGGGATAAGGGAAGTGGATTGGTATGTAGAACATGAAGAAATAGAATATCAGTTTGCTCTGTTTGCTCACACTTGGATAAAGGATTAAACTAAATTTATTATAGTCTAACCAAGCATAAAATAAACTTCCAACATCTTTCTCTAAATCCAGAGTAATTTAATAATAAGGTGGTGCACCGGTTGGCAACTCATATAGGTAAATATGACCTCTCCATTGCCTCTACCTTAGTGTCACCACTTCTGGGTCTGCCTCCCATTGCCGAGACCTCAACAAAGGTCAAAACCGGTCTGGGTAGTGGCCCTTCCCTTAATGCATAGAATTATACATGTCTGCAAGGAGATGTGCTTTGCATGGTCGGAGATACTGAGACAAGGAGTGATGAGAGCTGGTCCACCTTTGCTACAAGTTGCCAACAGATGCACCACCTTGCCTCAGTTCTGAAGATATTTTCAGGTGCAAACTTTGTTTGCTCACACTTGGATAAATCAGGAGTAGGCATAAACAGGAATGTGACTAGGTAACTGATGAGGAAAGGAGGGGACTGAACCAAGGGTTATTTTCACACTACAACACAATCCATCTGGCATCCTTCTAATGCATTTCTGTCTGTTATTGCACATTTTCTGGCCAGTTTTTCACGAAGAAAAAAAAAAAACGACTGTATGACAGTAATTCTCATGCTTTTCTAGCTGCAGCCCACTTGTGCAGCATATAACTCAGCAGCCACTAGCCCCATACCTCAATGGGGGTATGGGGCTAGTGGCCCCATTGAGTGTCATTGTAAAATATGACCTATTGATAAAGGGACATCAACAGTGTCCCTTTATCAATAGGTCATATTTTACCACCAGAGGAGCCTTCATAGCCATCCCTAAGAGCAAAATTGTGTGTACTTGTCATATCATACACAACTTTAATATATTTCAGTGGAAAATTAAGGTAGGATTTCACAGCACACTGTGGTAGCATACAGTGGCTGATTTTATGTACAACCCTTGCATGTTGTGATATAAAACATGAGATAAAATGTTAAGCACATCATTATACTGAAATTAAAGTAATTAAGTAAAAACGTTTTTTTAATTAATAGGATTTTTAATATATCATATTTTAAATTTTAGCTGAAAATTTGCAAGTAAGATAAAAAAAAAAAAATAAATAAAATAAAATAAAAACATTTATTTACTAATAAAATTCTTCCACAGCCCACTGCGAAAATAACGCAGTCCACACTTTGAGAAAGAGTGCTGGATGTAATACGGTAACTCACCTTTGGTTGAAGTCCCTGTTTTTCACATCATGATAAGAATCAAACCCAGCTGTTTTACGTAGATGTTGCAAGTGTTGCATTTGCATCCTGCTTATGTCTATTTGGCATGGGATGACAACGAATATGGTGCTATATCTGATCCAACAGGAGTAGATATGATGCCATCTTATTAAACCAATATATTGCTATTGGTTGCAATTTTATCTGTAAAATATATTCTCTGGCCAGTTTATCATCATTGCACTGTCAACTAAATTACAGCAATGTTATTATATTTCATACGAGGTTATTTATATTCAAAATATTTCAGTGTGAATTCACATTAACATATGTAAGGAAAATTAACCATTATAGCATTCACTTTCCTAACACTATAGTGTTACAGCGTTAAGAACTGCGCAGCAAAAAAAGTGAGAGAGGGAAGACGGTATTTTACGCAGATACAATGATGTAGAATTGAGGAGGAGAGCAACAATAATGAATGGCATGATGGCGAGGATGAGTTGAACCAGAGATCTGGAATATGCAGATACTTGGAGTGCATTTGCATTTCTGGATAGAAGAGATCTGTATGTAAGAGACAAACTGCATCTGAACATGGAAAGGCATAGGCATCTGGAGATTGTTGTTGTCCTGAGGGAAAGTGAGTGTGTCATGCCAGGAAACTAGAGATGACAAGGGTACATATGATAGCAGGGTTAGCCTCTTGTGGGAATGGTTATCTGAGAGATTGAGAATGCATGATATGCTGTAGAGTCAAGTGGAGTCTAGAGAGAATAATAATAGGTAGAGAAATGCCAATAATGCATTGATGTTTCTTTATACAAATGCCAGGAGTACCAGTAACAAAGAAGGTGAAATGGTGGTAATGATAGTCTCAGCCTGTCATAAGATTATTCAAATCAGTGAAACATTGTTGGCTGAAGATGATGTCTGGACAGGAAGTAGAAAGGTATAGTATATTTTAGCAAGACAGGAAGGATACGTGAGGTGGTGGAGTGTTTCTTATCATAAATGATGAGTTGAGTCTTCTTAGAGTGGAGCATTTAGAAGCATTGATAGTTTTGAAAATGTATGGTATGAAGTAGGCAGGACAAGATATTTATTGGGATGTTGCTACAGGCCAGGGAACACAGAGGGTGATGAGTAGGAACTGTTCAGGCAGATCTATTTGGTGAGTGCAAAGCAAGTGATCATTATGGGAGATTTTACCCACAGCAGTAAAAATGGGGGAGGGGAGAAGTAGTAGTAAGGGGGTGGAATTCTTGAGACAAATGTCTCAGGCAATATGCAGTAGAGGGAACACGATGATGGAGGGTTTTAGATTTGGTCCTTATATCTGAGGAGTTCATCGTAAGTGAGATGTCAATCTTGCCCGCATTGGTGAGAGAGTGACCATGCAGGAAAGCTGAATAGACATGCAAAGTTTCAAGGAGAAGAAATTTATGTGGAATTAGAAGGCAGATGACTATAATAATCTTAGAAATCAGCTTAGGGTAATTCCATGGATGGAAGAATTGCAAGGGAAAGATATGTCAGCAGTGAATGGAGGCTAGTTAAGAAATATTTATCAACAGCAATCGCAAATAGCATTTCTCGAGTGAAAAAAAGATAAAATGATTTGGTATAAAATGGATGATTAATGAAATCAACCATGAACTGCATATGAACAACAGGTTGTGGAAAAAGTGCAGAGAGTCTTATGTTTCTCATGCAACTGCTAAGGCCAGGAAAGTGACTAGTATAATAAGGAAGAGAAAAATGGAATATGAGGAGATTAGCTCTACAGTCCAAAGAAAATCCCAAGGAATTCTTTTGTTATGTGGCCATTAAGAGGAGAAATGATTGGGGATGAATGACTATTAGACGGAAAAGCAGGTAAAGTGACCAGTACAGATGATATAGTGGAGCTCTTCAGTGATCAGAGCGTTTCATCCTGGAAAAGCAGATTTTATTCCTGGAAGAATGGAAAAGGCTGAAAACTTAGAAGTGCATGAGGAGAATGCGTTTCAAATACTCTGAAGGATAATAATGCAGTAGGATTGGATAGGATTTCACTGCACGTTTTGAGAGAATGTGCAGGGAAACACAGTTCCATTGAACCTGGCTATTCAATGAAAGTCTAGCTATTGGGCAAGTGCCCAGTGAGTGGAAGGAAGGTAAGATAGTGGCATTGCACAAGGATAGTGGTAGAATGCATCCAGGGCTAGCTTAACATGGTAAGCAGGCGATGCGCCTTCTTCAAAGCATTGAAGTGAGTGGAAAAAATAAACAATAAATAAAAAGGCATTTTAATATTAGAGTTTATGAAATGTGGATATGAACTAAATATATTGTAATAAATACTGCAACTTTCAATAACATTTAGCAAAAATTGCAAGTTGTTTTTCCGCTATATGTAGTATAGAGCTGGAAGAAGCACTAGACAAGCCAGGCATTCGCCCTGGATGTCACGTTACAGGGGTGCCCTTACACTACTGACTCTTTTTTCTACAGCACACATTCACCAGTTAAGACGTGAGGAGTGCACATGTACCTGGCTTAAACTCTATGCTTGTAAATACATCGAATTGTTGATTGCTAAACACACAGTGAATGTGTAGTTAATTTACGTAAGGCTTTACAACAAATCTATTTCAGAAATTCTATTCTATATTTTCACCATTTACATGTATGCAATGAAAAAGAAAGTTCAGTAATGTTAGTTTTTTTTACTTAAAAAAATTCAAATATGACGACTTTTACTGTTGCTGGAAATAGCTTTTGTCTTAACAATAATCTTCTCAGATGATAAAGGTAAAAATCTTAGATTACTCTCAATGCTATGTGAAAGAAAGACCACCTCTTTAGAAGTGACACTAAAGAGCCTCAAGC
The DNA here is from genome assembly GCF_054136105.1 of Typopeltis vanoorti. NCBI lineage: Eukaryota > Metazoa > Arthropoda > Arachnida > Uropygi > Thelyphonidae > Typopeltis > Typopeltis vanoorti. Next base: position 90,018,496 of record NC_143566.1, read on the forward strand.
AGTAATGAACGATGTATCAGCAATGTCTTGTTTTGTTTTCAATTATATCCTAAATAGAAATTTCTTTTACAGTCTGATACAATATTTCTGTCACAATAATTTATTAATTTACAATAATTACAATTTCACTTTTATTATCAAAAATTTAATTTGATACAGTTATTCAAAAAAGAAAGAAATATTTGAATTTAAAAAAACAGGTGCATGTATTGCTCAAGCGTTCAGCTTTTTTGGGAGGTAGGGGACCCATTATTCATCCAGCTGATGTTTGAAACAATTTATTTTCAAAACCGTTCACAAGACAATTGTTACAAGCATAAATCGCTTGGAGAGCATAACTCACACATTTTAGTGTAAAATTGTAATAAAAGTATATCTACCTTGCCACTATCTAAACTAGCAGTAAATGTCTTTTCCAAATATGTGATTATGGTGATTTCTTCTTTGTAAGTAATGATGATAATAAGCATAATAATAAGAAAATATGTATCCCCCCCCACACACACACACTAATACGACTGCTCATAGTAACTGAATTCTAAATATCTACTTTCTTCTAATTTTGTATTTCATACTTTTCACAGTATGCCCACTTCACATTTCATATGATTAAAGATTTTCATATTATTATTATTATCCATAAAGTAAAGTTGTCAAAGTGCATCCTTCACAGAATACTGTGCAGTATTCTATGAAGATGTTTGTGTAGATGATGATGGTAGGTAGTGGATTGAGTGGTAGCGGCAGAGAGTTGTAGAGTAGGTACCCTCCCTCGATGAGCCTTTGGACTCCCTGGAAGAGTCACGTAATAGTAATAATAATAATATTTTTGAAGGAAAAAAAAATAATAATAACGTAATTTGGAATACTGACAGACCATTTTTCTTCCCTTCAAAATATTTCAAATAATTATCTTGATTTAAGTTCTTCCAGAAAAAATAAAATGTATTGTCGACTAAGCAATTAGACAAAATTGGCACAAAAATTAAAAATGACATTGGTTCTCCAAGGTAATGCCAATATCAGTGAAGAAAGTACAAGTATCTCTTATTTTGTCCTGGAGAAAACAAAAATAAAAATAATTTCTATATTTTTAGTCTATCCAATATAACTGGAAGTCCAGTTACCCAGCATAGAACAAGGAACCATGTTTGTTATAGGCAACCGAGATGCATCTATGATCCCGAGATAATCTGGTTAAGTTTTCTCCTCAGTGTGAAGGATAACTGCACCTTCTAATGGACATGATGGCCAAATTGTGCTTCTTATGCATGGTTTTTTCAAGACATAGCATGCATCATATCCAGATTTTGCTGGATGTATATAGATGTCCTGGCCAGTTGGAAGGTTTTTAAAGTACATAATTTTAGGTAAAAATATATGTATTTTGAATTTTTAACTTTTAAATTTTAAGTACATTAAAAAAAAAAGTAAGGGCGCTCAACTTAAAATTGCATCGGGGAGCCAGAACCCGTAGAGCAGGCACTGAATGTATCAGTCAACTATATAACAGTTTGCACTTCTTTTGTAGTTAAGATTTTGGAGAAATTAGTAAGGGATCATATACAGACCTGAGGAAAGTAATATCTGTGAAAGTAAGCATGGATTTTTTAAGGGGTGCTCTTGTTTCAGTAATTTGCTTGCATTTTATAATAAAGTAACAAGAGCAGTTGATGAGGGAAAGGCATATACTGCCATCTTTTGGATTTTGCAAAGGCATTTAAGGGTACCACATGATAAGTTGGTGTTTAAGTTGAAATACATGAAATTAGATTAGATTAGCAAAGTGGATTGGAAATCGGCTACCTGATAGATAACAGAGGAATCTGTATGGGGGAGCTGTTTCAAGAAAGAGGAGGTCACAAGAGGTCATAATTATTCCACGGTGATCAGTACAGGGACCAATGCTTTTAAACTTTTATGTCATTGATACTGTCAATGGGTTGCATGAAAAAATTCAGTTATTAGCAGATGTGAAGCATGGGAGGATTATTAGTATTAGTGCTGACATTTTGGTTCAAGGGGATTTGACTAAGCTGGAAATGGGAAAATGAATGAGGATGTCAGTTTAATGCACTAAATGTACAGTGTTGAAATTTGGGATCCACAGATGGAAGTTGCATACGCTATTGGTAATCTGTACTAGACGAAGTGGATGAAGCAAGAGATCTTGAGGTGATTGTGATAAAAATTCGAAGTTATAACATATATTGCAAATGTGGTGAAGGCAACACAGAGGGCTTCTGCAATACTAAGATGGGCTTTGACAAGTAGAAATAAAAGAACAGTGATTCCCTTGTATAAAGTTCCAATCAGGTAGGTCACATCTCGATTATCATGGCCAGATATGGTCACTGGGATTTGAAGAAGATAAATTAACCCTGGAGAGGGTACAGAGGCAGATAGGCAAAATATCAGAACACTACAATGTTAGTTATGAGGATAGACTGAAGGCATGCAAACTGCAGAGTTTAGTGGATGGAGGATGAAGGGGTAACATGGAGACATTTAAACTGTTGAGAGGTATTTACAGGATTGACACAGGGAAGGGCAATTTTTCATATATTGAAAGTTTATTTTTCACTTGGTTAGAGTATAATAAATTTAGTTTAATCCTTTATCCAAGTGTGAGCAAACAAAGTTTGCGCCTGAAAGTATCTTCAGGACTGGGTTAAGGTGGTACACACCAGGGCAACTCGTTGCAAAGGTGGAGCAAGCTACCAACACTCCTATCTCAGTATCTCCTATAATGCAAAACACATCTCCTTGCGGATATGTCTAATGTTATGCATTAAGGGAAGGGCCACTACCCAGACTAGTTTCGACCTTTATTGAGGTCTCTTCAGTGGGAGCCAGGCCCAAGTGGAGATATCAGGCAGAAGCATTAGCAGGTCATCTCTACCTATAGGAATTGCCAATTGGTGTGCCACCCTTTTTTAATAATTTACTCTGGATTTAGAGAAAGATGTTGAAAGTTTATTTTTCACTTGGTTAGAGTATAATAAATTTAGTTTAATCCTTTATCCAAGTGTGAGCAAACAAAGTTTGCGCCTGAAAGTATCTTCAGGACTGGGTTAAGGTGGTACACACCAGGGCAACTCGTTGCAAAGGTGGAGCAAGCTACCAACACTCCTATTTGTTTGCTCACACTTGGATAAAGGATTAAACTAAATTTATTATAATTTTTCATATAGTAGAACAAGGGGGGTGGGAATAAGGATAAGCGGCCATCCCTGGATGATGCAAAAGGAGGTGGTGAGTGGGAGGATGAGAGGTTTTTTTTTTTTTTGCATGGTGGGTGGTTAGACCATGGAATTTATTGCCTGATAGAGTGGTGAATGTGCAGTGAATGGATTTAAGAATTGGTATGATAACCTTTGTGTCGTCTAAGATGGGTTTCCCATGATGAGTCTTTTGACTCAATGGAGATCTAGAATAACTTTCCTACAAATTTTGGGAATATCTATTTTTATATATGAAGTTATGTCACACAAATGGCTGTGTGACAGAGAGAGATTAACAATCAGATTATAATAAAACTAAATCTGAACAACAAATGCTTTTATTTTGATATGCAATTCACATCTAACATCTGTATCTTTGTTTCTTTCTTATCTGCTTATCCTTATTTGAGAAACTATGAAAAGCAATTGTGCATGTTAAACTCACTTACCGAACTACTAGGGAAGGTTCCATAAATTAACTGTTCTAAAATGGATGTTTTTCCAGTGCTATGGTAACCACATATTAGTACTTTATTAGTTTTTCCTAATGGAACTGATGAACGTAACATCCTTGCCTGAGTAAAACAAGACAAAAAAATAAATAAATAAAAATATACTTTAATAAATGTGACTTAATAGTGATTTGGTTTTATGCATAATGCTGTGTTTATAATTATATTATGTATTAATGCATAGTGTCAGACTTCAACATTTTGTTGTAAAGCTAAATACTGCTTTTAAAAGTTAGCAAGAAACTGGCAAGTAAGATCTCATTGACTTTATGGATGCAGAGATCAGCCAGGCAGAATGTGTGTAATCCATGGAACGCATGCACACCATGATTCACGTTAATTTTGAAAAATTGTAGAACAAAAACAAATTCATACTTAAGCTGAATACAAGATTCATATTTTAATATAGCCAAGAAAGGCAGTATATGATAAAAGAACACATACTGTCAAAAGTGCCTCCATAGTGTAACCAGAAGAATTATGGGACATTACATGCTTTTACTGGAAGAGATCCCAAGTTTGATTCTTATGATGACAAAAGGAATATTTATATTAGCTTTTTCAACTGAAGGTGAGCCAGCTGATCTCATGTTTATGTTGAGTCCATACACGAGAAGTTGGTCTATCAACCTATAGTACATTAGTACCGTATGTGGAGGCAGCAGGGTTTCCTCTTCTGGAAAACTTGAGTTTTCATCATAGATACAGGCAAATCAGCTAAGAAAACAGATGCAATTTACAGACAAAAATACTAAAGTAGGCAGTAAATGGTGTTATATGTAGATGGTGAATAGTGATATTGTGTGTGTGTGTGTGTGTGTACAAAATCTGCACTTCAATTGTGTTAAAGGATTAAATAGTGCAGATGGTGGACTATTTGGTATGAAGTTTCATCATACGAGTTCTTGAAGGCATCATATAATAATAATAAACAATAATCATATACTTTCATAGTTTTAAAAAATTTCAGCATTTTTTCAGTTGAATCGATGAACCATCATAAATTTGATATTATCTGTAATAGCATTATGTAAAATGATCTACTGCTGTTATACATTTCATTAGGGCATTCTCTTAAAAACGGAATGTGCTGAAGCTGGTTTCAAAGAACTGTTACTTCAAATTTATGATGGTTCATCGAATCAACTGAAAAAATATTACATATTATGCACTGACCATTGCCAGGTGTATGCCTTACTTATACCACATACCTTATAACCAATTATTCAATCCAAAGTCGTTTATCAATACCACATAAATCATACATATGCATCACTGCTGCAAACTGGTAATTTGAATTTAGCAACATACGCCTAACTTAAAAGACACTGTTCTGCAATGTTTCAAGTAAAGATACTATATACCTCTAAATATGACCTCTCCTGTTGCTTCTGCCTTAGTATCTCCATGTTTGGATCTGCCTTCCACTAACGAGACCTCAATAAAGGTCAAAACCGGTCTGGATAGTGGCCCTTCCCTTAATGCATAGCAGTATACATGTCTGCAAGGAGATGTGCTTTGCATTATGGGAGATACTGAGACAAGGAGTGATGAGAGCTTGGTCCACCTTTGCTTGGAGTTGCACACCTTACCTCAGTCCTGAAGATATTTTCAGGTGCAAACTTTGTTTGCTTACACTTGGATAAAGAATTAAACTAAATTTATTATAGTCTAACCAAGTGCAAAATAAACTTCCACATCTTTCTCTAAATCCAGAGTAATTCAATAATAAGGTGTACACCTGTTGGCAACTTGCATACGTAAATATGACCTCTCCTATTGCTACTGCCTTAGTATCTCCACGTTTGGGTCTGCCTTCCACTGATGAGACCTCAATAAAGGTCAAAACAGGTCTGGGTAGTGGCCCTTCCCTTAATGCATAGCAGTATACATGTCTGCAAGGAGATGTGTTTTGCATTATGGGAGACACTGAGACAAGGAGTGATGAGAGCTTGGTCTATCTTTGCTTGGAGTTGCACCACCTTACCTCAGTCCTGAAGATGAAGATATTTTCAGGTGCAAACTTTGTTTGCTTACACTTGGATAAAGGATTAAACTAAATTTATTATACTATATAATAAAAGATTATCTACTGTCTTTTGAAATAGACACTACATTTTTTCAATGCTTATCTTTTAGAAAGACAAGACAATATCATTATATGGCATTGCCATGGAGTCCACCTCATAAAAGACCCACACTAACTTTTATACTTATAAACTCTATCATAACTCTCCTCAAACCCATTCAGTCAGTGCATTCAAATCATTCTGGAAATCCATTCCACTCATTCACCACTCTCCATGCAAAAAACTTAGTCTGCACACTCTTACACAACTCCCATGGATGACTCCCCCCCCCCAGTTTTCTCACTATTTGTCATGTATTGAAAAATTTCCTTTGCATCAGCTTTATAAAAATCATTAATATCCATTAAGTTTCTATCATGTCCCCTCTTTTCCACCTATCAACTTAACTTTCTAACCCACAACCTTCAACCTATCCTCATAGGGAGCATTCCAAAGATCTGTCACCAGCTTGGTCACTTGTCTCTGAATCCTCTCTACTACCTTCTGATCCTCAAGAAATCCAGGTAACAAAATCTGTGCACAGTAACTCCCTAGCCTCAACAATTTTCTGCAATCCAGTATCATCAATGAGAAACACAGTATGCAACCTTTTCAAACTGAAGTGCATAACATTACATTTTGCAACATTAAATTGACAATCATCATTCACCCACAATGCTAATTTATTATTATTTCAAACATCTCTAAGGAGTCCAAAGACTCTTATTTTGGGAGGGCACCTAATCTACAACTCTCAGTCTTATTTAGATCATCCTGCAGGATATCTAAATCACCTTTATCAACTATTGCTCTTCCAAGTTTTGCGTCATCAGCAAAAAACTGAATATCCCCCCCCCACCCCACTAAATCTATCCTATATCACTGATATGCCAATTAAATAGTGACCCTAGTACAAACCCTAAGATACTCCACTATCTAAGAACAACAGGAGAATAGGGATTTGATACTCTATAGTGGGTATGGATAAAGAAAAGAAAATGGCTACATTATGATAGTGATAAACTTTGCAAAGGCATTTAACAGAATACCACATGGAAAAGTATTGCAAAAGTTGGAGAAAATGGGAATGTATCAGGGTTCTGTATTAGGGCCATTACTCTATAATTTGTATATCAATGATATAGGAAAAGATTTATGGAGAGATATTCAATTGTTTGCTGATGCAAAACTGAGGAGGGCAATAGTTGATAAAGATGATACAGATAACATACAGGATGATTTCAATAAATTGACATTATAGACAAAGGATCAAATTGTTATTTTAATGTTTCAAAATGTAAGGTTATGCAATTCAGGTTGAAAAAGTTACACAGTGTATATCACATTGATGGTACTGGACTACGGGAAATTACTGAAGCCAGGGACTTGGGGACAGTGGTGTACAAAGAGTCAAAGTTCAGAGGGTATATTGCAAAAATTGATAAAACAGCTTAAAGGATTATTTGCATGTTTTTCAACAAGTAAAGAAGGGAAGTTATTATTCCTATTTATAAGGCAATGATTCAGCCATATCTTGACTATCACGCAGAGATTTCACCACCTGGGTTTCTAGGTGAATCAGGAGGTGGTAGAGAGGAGTCAGCGATGGATAACCAAGCTGGTGAGAGGCCTGTGGAATGCTCTGTATGAGGATAGGCTGAAAGTGTGTGTGGGTTACAAAGTTTAGTTGATAGGCAGAAAACAGGAGTTGAGGGGATATTATTATTATTACAGGCAACTCCAAGGAGTCCTTGAGGCCCTAAACATCATGTCAAGAACAACTATTCAACATCCACACAGTATCTATCATATTTTGCCTTGAACTCATTCAGTCATGGTCCCCACAACAGACTCTGGCAGCTTATTCCACTCTCTGGGTAAAAATCATAGTTCTAACAACCTTGCTAACCACACTCTTGCCCAGTTTCCATGGATGGCCCCTAGTCCTCCCACCACCAGTCCCATTCTCAAAAATATGCTCTGAATTAACCTTATAGAAACCCTTCAGTAATTCGAATGTCTCAATCATATCACCCCTTTTCTGCCTATCAATCAATTTCTGCAACCCACAAATCTTCAACCTGTTCTCATAAGGTTCATTCCATAGACCTGCTGTCATCTTGGTCACTCATCTCTGGATCCTCTCCACCTTCTCCCCATCAAGAAGAAAGCCTGGTACCTAGATCTGGACACAGTAGTCAAGATGGAGTCTTATCAAAGCTCGATACAGAGGAACAATAACTTGCTTGTCTCTGCTCGTCAAAGTATTCTTCAGTAACCAAGTGATTTGATGAGCTGATTTAGCCACTTTTGCAATGTGCCCCCTAAACTTCAATTCCCTATCCACCAACACTCCAAAATCCCTGGCCTCGTCAATCTCCTGGAGTACAGTTCCACCAATGTGGTATACTGCTGCTAATCTTTTCACCCCAAAATGCATAACCTTACACTTTGCCACATTAAATTGACATCCATTCTCCTTAGCCCAGTCCTCCAATCTATCCAAAATCATCCTTTGCATCATCATCAGCAAACAAATGAACAGTTCCTCTCAGATCCTTTCCTATATCATTAATGAACAAATTAAATAGTAGTGGTTCAAGAACAGAACCCTGAGGCACACCACTAGTCACAGGCCGTCTTTTGGACACTACTCCTGAATAAATTACTCTCTGATATCTCTCCATCAACCACCTTCCTATCCATCTCCATATGCTGCAATTTACTGATTAGAATTCCATGTGGTATCCTGTCAAAGGCCTCAGCAAGGTCCAGCAGTATCACTGTAAACCCATTACCCTTATCCAGTTCAGCCATAACTGTGTTATAAAACTTGAGCAAGTTACTCAGGTATGATCTACCCTTCACAAAACCATGCTGTCCCCCATACAGTATCCCGTTTTCATCTATCCATTCATTCCTGTATTTTTCTCTTGACTACTTTCTTCAAAACCTTGACAATGACTCCTGATATGCTGATCGGGCGGTAATTTGCAACAGTAGTCTTGGAACCTCCTTTATTCGGTGGAACTATTTTCCCCTCTTTCCACTCCCTTGGGACTAACCCAGACCCGAAACTCAAATTAAACAAAATGGTTCAAGGGCACTGACAATTCTTTAGCTGCTTCACATAAGACCCGAGCTGGTATACCATCCAATTCCAGAGATGTATTCACATTAACATTTTGTAATATACTATTCACCTCCACTTCATTCACCTCAATTCCCGTATAAGCTATTGCTTCCTTCATTCCTGCAATATCACCACCTGGATGATATTATTATTATTATTCGTGACACCTCCAAGGAGTGAAGACTCATCGCAGGAGGACACCTCTTATACTCCTGCAAAGTGTTTGCTCAGTAATTCCACTATATCAACTGATTCAGTTACCTCCCTATCATCAGTGTTCCTTAAAATCATTCTGCCGTATACATTTTTTCTTTTACTTGCAGCATATCAAAAAAACTGTTTGGGATTCTCTTTAGCTTGCGTGGCTAATTTCCTTTCATAATCTGCTTTTGCTTTTCTTACTACACTCATTACCCTTCTGGCCTGTGCTTTATACTGTTCATGTGCCTGCAGGTCACCATTCTCCTTAAATTCCCTCCACAGTTGTTTCTTTTTTTGCAGCTCAAGCTTAGTGGTGTTATTCATCCATTTAACCCCTACTTGATTTACTATCCGGACTCTAGGTATACAGTCAGCCATTACCTCCTTCAAATGATCCTTTACCGCTTCCCATGCACAATCAACCTCCAGCCCTTGCAGTTTTACATGCCATGGCACTGAACCAAGCAATCTCCTAAGCTTGTCATACTTACCAACCCGGTTATTCCACATGTTCCCTGTCTTAATTGAAAATTCCATGCATTTAGCCGCCTCCTAGGTCAAGACCATATGATCACTTATGATATGATAGAAACATAAGATATTATAGGGGTTTTAAAATTTATGCAAAGGAAATTTTTCAATATATAACAGAGAATCAGAGGTCATCCATGGAAGTTGTGCAAATCAGATTTTTGTGTGTGTTGAGAGTGGTAACGAGTAGAATGGATTACCAGAATTAGTTGTGAGTGTACTGACAGTGAATGAGTTTACAGAGAGGTACAATAGGTTTTGTGTGTAATAATGTTATGTGGGTCTCCCACAATGAATCTCTGAATTACTTGAAGCTGCTGAATAATAAAAATTTGTCCTGTGAAGTGATACTCCCTGAAATCTTAGATTTTGAGCAGCTTTGCCAACATCTTTGTAATATTGTCCCATAACTATGTCTTTCATGTAAAAGTTGTACAACATCTTCTATTTTTTTAATTCCCCCTATAGAAATCTACATAACATTCCAACAATTCCGAACTTCAGTCTGCTAATTCTTGAAGACCATCGCACATTAAACCTAAGCCTATTATAAAGTCTGGATTTGTAATTTTTTTCCTGGAGTCATTCTTTGCTTTTTGAAAATCATTAACTAAAGCTTCATAGTTATTCCTAATAGCTGAAGCTGAGAGGAAACTCGATATTACCCATCATGTGCTTAAAATTTTCCAATTTTTAAGCATTCAATATGAAGCAAGTTTGCACACACTTTCAATTCTCTGGCAATTTTTGGCGATGCACTATACTTGACAAAGTTTGGCAATAAATACTTTAAATCTATAAATAACTGTAATGAATTTCACAGTATCCCCAACCGAATACCACACAATTAATGAACAGAATTTTTCTTTCATGAGTTTGGTAACTATTTTTACAATCCATCATAACAACTGCACCTTCACATGTGATGCAAACTAAGTCAGATTTTAAATAGTTTTCCATCATACTGTATGAATGAAGACAATTGAGCAGATAATCATATCTCTCTTTTGCACTTTTGAGTTCAGGTTCAAAAACAAATTTATGGCTGAGCTCATTCCACTGTCCAATGCAGAATACAAGTTCAAATGTATGCAATTAAATGGATTTATTATGCAGCATGCTTGATTCATCAATGAAATTTTACTGTTTGACAATGATTTTATTAGCCAATTTTTTTTTTTTTCTCATTTCATTGCATAATGTTGGTATGAGTCTCCCATGATCAGTCTCTGAACTCCTTGGGGATGCTGTGTTAACATGATGTGGTTCATCATGTTAATACAAATGTTAACTGAATAAAGAATATGACCCATATCAATTCCATTTAATTCTTATAAGTAAATCTGATTCAAAAGGATGAAAGGACTGATTTTCTTTAGTCACCTTATATGCTGTGTAAGAAATGTTATTAATTTTTCACTCATTTCTTCACTTGCTTTTAATTATGGAAGGGGAAAAGAAACCAGTAATTCTTTTAATTTTTTTACTCTACAGTTCAAGACAACATATGTATTCTTAGATGAACAGAACATCTTTGAAAGTGGGATAAAACTAATAAAATGATTCAACACATTTGCAAATCAAATTGCAAATGAACTTGACCTTCAGGCAGGACATGAGAATTTGCTGCATGCTTTCTGTTGCCATATCCAATATATATTAGTAGCTTAGTACTAGAATAAAAATTACCCTATCTTTCCAACCAAAGAGCATTGTCAAAATCAAAAATGCTTACATTGATTTTAAAAAAAAACCTCACACATGAGCGGTAGAAGAATCTATAGCACATCAGCATCAATGCCACACGTGGGGTATAGGTCAGGATTGGGAAAGAAGAAATCTATTGGTACATGAGCAGGAACAGTCAAACATTCTGGATTGTGGGCTAACAGGCCCAACAGAGAGTGGAGGAATGATGGAATGAGAGTTCAGTGAAACAATATGATAGATTAGCAGACTGGGCTAAGGAGAATGGATGTCAGTTTACTGTGGCTAAGCATTTTGCAGTATACCACATTAGTGGAACTGTACTCTAGGAAATTGATGAAGCCAGAAACTTGAGAGTGTTAGTGGAGAGGGAGTTATAGTTTAGGGGACACATAGCAAAAGTGGCTAAAGCAGCTCATCGGATCACTTGGTTACTGAAGAATACTCTGATGAGCAGAGACAAGCAGGTTATTGTACCTCTTTATCGAGCCTTGATAAGACCCCTGTCTTGACTACTGTGCACAGATCTGGGCACCAGGGTTTCTTGGTGATGGGGAGGAGATAGAGAGGATCCATAGGTGAGCGACTAAGATGGTAGCAGGTCTATGGAATGAACCTTACCAGAACAGGTTGAAGATCTGTGGGTTACAGAAATTAGCTGATAGGTGGAAAAGGGGGATATGAATGAGGCATTCAAATTACTGAGGGGTTTTTACAAGATTAATTCAGAGGAAATTTTTTTAGAACAGATGTGGTAGCGGGAGAACTAGGGGCAATTCACGGAAACTGAGCAAGAGTGTTAAAACTAGGTTTTTTTATTTGGAGAGTGGTGAATGAGTGGAATGAGCTGCCAGAGTCTGTTGCAGGTGCCATGACTGTGAATAAGTTCAAAGTAAAATATGACAGATACTGTGCAAATGCTGAATAGTTCTTGACATGATGTGTACAGCCTCCCTCGATGAGTCTAAAGACTCCTTGGAGTTGCCGTAACAATAATAATTATTACATTTTTATTTCTAATAATATTCCAAAGACTCATCGAGAGAGGGCACTTACTCTACAACTCTCCACCATTCAATCCACCAACTACTACTAGTTTCATCATCTACACCAATGCCATCTACCGCCGACCACCGTCACTAGTATTTTCACAGACAAGCACAAACATCCATGCCCACAGTGGGATTCAAACCCACAGCATTTTAGCTGGAGAGCAAATATGCTAACCACTTGGCTAACCAGGCCAGCTTTAGAAATAAAAATGTGATTATATTTTTATGGGATGTTTGAGGATTAAAGCCGGATAACTGGAAGGAGACTTCCATACAGCTTTTAACAAATGCAGAGAATCAACCAGGACTTTTCAGCTAATATCCAATCCCAACCTTCTCATGGAGCATCTCATTAGTAGGTATCAACCTACATACTGAATGAATGAGAATGAGTTGGCAATTTTGGATTTATCCAACCAAATTGTGCTTTTATTGACTTAAACCAATATAACATGATGGTACATGATAGAATTTCATGCCTGCTGGAATGTCACTTGGTTAAAGCTCCCATTGTTTTTGTCAGAGAACTAGGTCAAACAGCAAAAAAGTCAGCTACTGGAACAACCCCAACTGAGCATCACCAGAGCTCAATACTGGCATCATCCACTTAAGCATACACAGAAAGGAAATGTAACTAGCAGAAGAACTGCATAAATACTAGATTGATATAATGATGCTAACAAAACAAAGAGGACAAAAACAGGTGAGATTTTTCTAAGCAACAAATACAAGATGTTATAGTAAGGCAATAATGATCAAGAAAAAGGAGTTGTAGCTATAATATAAAATGCTACATGCGAGTAAAATCTTCCTGCATAATAGACAATATCAAGCTGAGTGAAAATTAACAGGGGAACTGGACAACAAGACTTATTTGTGTCTATGTTCCCACAGAAGATTCTAAGGGACATTTATTTAGTCAACTGAAAAAACTTATACGAAATAAGAGATAGAAATTAGTCAAAACATTAAACTAGCTGCACACAAGACAGTGTTCAAACCAATTTTAACTTATGGATTATGAGAGCCAAGTTAGAAATAAATTTTATCAAAGAATGGAAACCACAGATATGAGAGTTCTGAGAAAGATTAAGGAGAAATTATTAGCATTCAGGAATGTGTTACCAGAGTTAATCTCAGGTGGTATGGTCAATTAATCCTAATGGAAGAGGAAAGAACAACATAGCAAGTGTTTTTCTGCCTAGGAATAGTTGGAAAAACACTCAGAAGAATACCAAGATCTAGGTGATTTGATACTAAGAAGCACCTGGAAGGCAGAAATAGATGTGATAATATTGGAGCCTTGACAGATAACAGATTAGAGAAAAAATATTGATAGGAAGTCAGTATGATCTAATGTTTACATGTAGTGCTGTCATACTATTGTGTACAACCCCCCCCCTGGGGGTGGTACACATCAGTAATCTGATGAATACTTTTATGGTGATATTATCAAGCATACAGATCTTAACTTACTGCTGACTTCTATTTAAATATAACTAAATTAAAAGATTTCTGTAAAACAAACCCTAAAACATGCTTCTTCTTTTTTTTTTTTTTAATTGCAATGGTAAAATGCCAATGTCAGTGTAGGTTACAGGTTTAAAAAAGAAATGAAAGTGAATTTTATTGTATCACAATACAATAAAGACAAAGCTTGCACAAGAATGCTCTTTAAGTTAATGTGGTATTCAACAAACATGATATTCTTCTGTAGCTGACAGTTTTCTCTTAGTACAATTTTGTATTAAAAAAAAAAAAAAAAACAGGCAACAGTGCCATGAAATCGCCTTCAATATTACCTTGTAAAACAAGGTTTAATACTGGCGGACTGCGATATCACTGGTCCCACTTGCAAACATCTTAAACCCAAAACGAAATGAATATTTACAATAATAAACTGTTCGATTACTTACTTCCTAAACTCCTATCAAACATCACCAAAATATATTTTTAAATACCACATAACACTGCAATTCGCCAAGAGGCGGACCAAGCATTTTGATTTGCGTCACTTGACGCAAAAGCGCCCTCATACAACAGCTGATAAAGGTGCCGGAGGTGAAACGCAAGTTCAGTTATACTGCTGACTTCTAGAAGAATAAGTTACGAAGATGCCATCTACGATCACTAGTAAAAAGGTAATAACAGCGGACACAGTAAATCCAAATGTGAACATCAAGCAGCACTCCGTACGTGCAACATTAGTAGAACGTGCACTAGAAATTGAAAGAGAACTAGAAAAGGTAAGTTTATGAGCAATTTAAAAGTACTCTACAACATTTTTTGAATGTCGCTGTTGTGCTTCACATTGTAGTATAAATTTTATTTTGTCTTTAAAGCAAATTTGATGAAAATTAGTTTTGAAATGCAAAAATTCACATTTTGAAATCTAAAGTTGAATCGTGATGTTTGTTAACTTGCCAATTAGTAATAAATCTAAGGTTTCTAGACTAGATGATTTGCCTGTCTGATTATCCGAGTGAGTAATCCATATGCTTCCCAACTAGCAGTTGTATAACTTCTCAACTACCAGTTGGGAAGCGTGTAACACTGCTAGTTCGAATCCCACCGTACATATGGATATTTGGGATCGTCTAAAAGCTGCAGCTCAATATCATCGCCGGCGTGCAACTACTACTTTGTTTATTAGTTATTATTATTTTCGTGACACCTCCAAGGAGTCCGAAGACTCATCGCGGGAGGACACCTATTGTACAACTCCGTCTACACCTTTAACCGGACCTCTACTACTCATCATCTACATCACCGCCATCTACTGCCCATCATTTTAATGAATATAGGGCATTCACGGGAGTGAATGTCGTAAGATGTTCACCTCATGAAATCCTCAATCAGTTTCGCGAATTTTGAGGAACATGGGTGGGCCAGTTGACAACATATTGTTCTATAGTTTACAGACCATTACATTTGTTGGTCCGTTTTTTACCAATGTCTCTTCCCATTTTAAATCAGTTTTGAATGGACTTTCCTCTTCATTTTTAATAGAATAAATTTACCTTTAGTAGCTCTTGACTAAAAGTGAACCACAATTCGGGTTTTTTCTTATTTAACAAAAAATAATAAAGGAAATCGGTCAAAAATTGGAAAAGTGAAAGGAAATAGTCTCGGTTTGATAATTAGACTGGATACCGTGTCATTTGATGAGAACAAGTACAGGACATCAACCTACATTATGCATTCAAAACGGAAAACTGGCTGGACACATTGCATGATATAACACAAGATGAACAGGATTTACAACAATGATCGTTATTGTCAAGTAAAGATAGAAGTTTCCCTTTGTACAAAAAATGATATGAACGTGTGAGGTATGCTATACACATTTTTTTGAAGATGAGAAACCCTTCTACGGAGTTTTCTCACATATGAATAACTGAGTTTGATTGATAGAAGACAGAGGGGATAACTCTAAACCATATAAGTTGGTGAGTGCCACTTACGAATTGAGTTTAACAAAATTATCCCTGGAAGTTGTATTAAGGTGAGGGTATCTTGAACATTTTTTTTTTTTTGCCTGGAGGAGGATAATAATGCCTAAAGGTGGGGAAAATGTAAAGTATATGATTGAATTTAAGTCATAAAATGGAGATGATGGTGGTGATGAGTATAGCAGTAGAGGGGGATGCCATGTTGTGACTAGAAATCGCACGATTGGCAAGCAGTGGCAAAATTGCTTTTGTAATTCAAAACCCTTGCAGAGATTTTTAATATACATTCTTCTCCTTTATTATTAAAGAGATAATTAGAAAATAGCCTGTGTAGCTCAGTGAAAGTGGTGTTTGCACTCCCTAGCACTGACTGCTCGAAAGAGTGTCGCGAGTTTGATTCTAGTCGCTGACTAGAGGAACTTTATCTGAGCCTTTTTTCGACTCGGTTCCCGAGTCGGTCACGGACCAACTGGTTTTTTTCTGCAAACTCGTGTTTTTCGTACCGTAAACTGAAAAAAATCGACCGTGGAACCCACATTATTTCAGACAGTAACATATCCTATTAGGGTTGGTTATTAAGATATGGCATCACTTGTTTGCCGGTCTCTGGATCAGTGGCCGCCTACAATTAGTGATAGACATGGGCCAGCTATCTCTGATTGGCTACTGGTGAACATTGTATCACCCACTCAGTCTCTGAAAGCTAGATTGGGTATAAAGGCCTCGTCTACTCCCTATAAGGGAATAAAGGAGTTAGCTGATTTTGACTTATAATTAATAAACGAAGATAATTACATTTTTTAAATAATTATTCAAAATATGATAGTTAAGAAGCAATGTTTCCTAATTAGTATTTACTTATGTACTCCTGGGTGTGCGTTCTTAATTCTGAGTTACGAAATTGAAAAGCTCATTTTACTCTGAAGTGCTTTACTGTCCTGTAATTGACTTTGAAAAAGTTCCTCTAATCTGAGTCTAAATCAATAATAATCTTTCTTCTGCAGGCGGCCTCAAAGAAGATGCCATAAATCCTATATATATATGCACTGAAAAAACACCGCAGTTGAAATAGCTATCAGTTTGATTTTTTTTACTAAGAGAAAGGAGCACATTTGCCATAATATAATACAATGCCAGCCAAACGGGTGGAAAAGTGTGTATGCGAGGGGAAGTAATACTGCAAGCTGTTCAATAACTACATTAATTGTGACTCAAACTCTCGTGCAATTTTAATTTTAATTCCTTTAGTGGTTTAATACTTTTCTGAAGTTTAGTTAAAATACATACATTGTGGAATTAGTATTTGCATCCATTTATCCGTAGATAAGTGCGATTCTAGTCAACAAGAGGTACTTTTCTGAGTCTTAGACCATTTCCTGAGTTAGTCGACCTTTGGCGTGGATAGTGTGCGGTTTTCTCCTACCAGAAACCCAGTATTTTAATTCCACAAGTCAAGAAAATCGGCTTTATAACTCGGACTATTTCAACAATATAGTTTTAGGGACCACGAGCTGGTGGCGGTTGTCTGCCATACCATCTTCCCAGGATGCCGTTTAAAATCAGTGGTAGTTTTAAGTAGCTATCTCTGATTGGATTCCCCATCTCCTGAGTTTCCACAAAGTTACTTTGGATTAAACGGTCTTATTATCTCGTTTTAGGTAATAAAAGGTATCAGAGGACTATTTATCATAAAAATGTCTGTGTATCTTGTAACATTGCTTCCGTAATGATAGATGCCAGAAGAAAGAACTTCACTGGTTGCAGAAAATTTTTCATCCTGTTGACTTAGCTGAACTTTGGTGCAGGAACTAGTGTTTTTCTGCTTTCGGAAACTCGAGTTTCCAGGAGAAAAAAAAAACACAGCTCATGAAATCAATCCCATAACATTTGCTATTACATAAGATAGACTGGTTAGAGATGTTGGTAGCTATGAATGCGACTATCGTTGACTGCTAAGTATGGTCTACCGACTTCCAAAAGTTACATTTTGAATCGGTTGGCAACTGGAAATAATATCCAAACTGAAGTATATTTGCATAACTAGCAAAATTTTATGAAAATTGTGTCAGTCGGCGTGCCCTTTACCAGATGTCTAGTGCGATCTCCAGCAGCATTCAATAGACCAACGCGCACGAGAATACGTTAGTCAACTTCTGTCATCTCGCGTTCTTAATCCTAAGTAGTATTACTCTATACAATTGTGATAGTTCTGTGGTTTATTTTTTGGTTCTGATTTAAAAACCCGTTTTTGAGTGAGAGAAACCCTACCTGCGTCAAAAAGCCTGTCGGGAAGAGGGATGAACAAATGCCAACGTAAAGTCTAGTCGTTGACTCAATCCTATAAGAGTTTCTTCTGCTGTTGTCACATCATACATGTTACTGTGATACTTGATAGGAATCTTGCTGTATAAACTAAAATGAATATTCTATAGCCTTTTTATTCCCCAACAGGAGTAGACACATTTTAACCCTAAACTTTGTAAATCGATATAGTCGTTCTTCATCCGATGCCACCGTTAGTACTTTGAGTACATCTCTGCCAGTTGTAGATTTAACAGTAACGAGAGTACCCTAAACAGCTGCTGCCATCTCATCTTACAAAGCGTGTAATCGTATTGGCAGATATAGTTGCTGCGGTGATCTCTTTTGAGTATCTGGATTAAAATCTAAATTTTTCGGTTCGCTAGAGATCAACAAACTCGCGAATATCAAAACAACTACAGAAAAAGAAGTCTAGACAAGTTGAAGTCGGTGAGGGGCAGGGGCGACTCGTGCACAGGCACTGCGGAACTGCAGCAGCCCCCAATTTTTCTCGATATATAAATATATTTATTCATTTATTTATATTTGCTTGTAATATTTAATTTTATCATCAACAATCCTATACAATTCTCTTATTTTGTATAAAAAAATAATAAAAATCCATCTTGTAGCACTTAGGAGGGCGAAGGACGCTAGCAGCACTGTATTTACCACAGTGTCATATTGCTATGCGCTCAAGCATATGCACGTCATAGTGAGATGCGAGCTATTAGCGTAATGGGGAACTGTCCTTTGCGCAGTTCCACTGTTGTTTATATGCAGTTTGCGCCAGTAGTAGAGTGTTCGTAGTGCTTATCGTGTTTACTCCGTCTCTTTAAATATTTAGACATTACAGTTAAAGGATTTAATTGTAATGTCCAAAAATTATAACTCTATTCCTTTAATTACAATTAAAGTAATGGATTTTATTTTTAAATAATTTCGAATTATACTAAACTGTATAATTTTATTGACAATAAACAATATTTTTTCATGAAACAAAACAAGAAGAATATGTTATTTTTAAGTAATTTTGAATTATACCAAACTGTATAATTTTATCGATAATAAACAATATTTTTTCATGTTTTTTTGATATTTTATCCAAACACGTATACACTGTACTTACAGTGTGTATGTGTATTCGAAAGTTACAGCACCCCCACGATTTCAAGCCACGAGCCTCCACTGGTGAGAGTTCTCAAAAAGATATGTACATTAATGTCATATGCGGGCTGTTGATATCATTTACGATATACAGTACGTAGATTTAAGCAAATTATTATACTCCTCCGAATCAAAAAAATTAGAATCAAAGAAAATGTTCTCTTATGAAATTTGCATAATCAAAGTCTGCGTACTTTGTAGATTATATAATCATGTAAATACATAAAAATGCAATATAAACTATAAGAAAACTGTTATTTGAAAGCATTCGCAAATTTAGCGTGGTTCAAAATATTAGAATAATACAAAAAGAACTGCACAAAATTAGTCAAAGGGAAACAACATGAAAATTAGTACTTTGTTGCATCCCCTTTTGTGATAGCGGTTCATTTTTTTTTTTTTTTTTGATCGAAACATGCAGATATGGTTTACAGACTAGAAACAAGTTCATTTTGTCTCTCTGAGCAACTTCTTCAAGACGTTTCTTCATAACTCCCCCCAAATTCTCAATGGAGTTTAAATCTGGCGAGTTTGCTGGCAGCCAAGGAATCACATTGGTTTGCCATTCTTTGAGCCATCTTGTAGTGATGGTGGAAGTGACAAGAAGCTGAATCTTGCTGAAAAAGGAAATCGCCATCACATAAATCTACCGATGCCGGTAACATTAAGTGTTCAAGAATTTCTTGGTCCACTTTGGATTGACTTGTACACAATACACAGCCTACCTGGACCCTCTGCGGTCATACAAGCCCATACCATGACAGAGGTTGCAAATTTCACCGAACGTTTCATGCATTCTTTATCAAATACTTCTTGCTTATGACGCCAAACACATATCCTTGATGACCATGAGACACAAAAAACATACTTTCATCGCTAAAAATTACCTTTTTCCAGTCCTCTTCACCCCAGAACAGTCTTTGCTTACACATCGCATTCTATCTGCCTTTTGCTTGGAAGTCATAAAGTTATTAGAATACTGTCTCAACTTTACTCACGCTTGCTTGAGAAAATTTGAATTTTTTAGCTATAAACTGTTGAGTATGGCTTTTTTGTGTAGAGACATCAGACGAAACTTCTTAGCTTCCGATATGTCACTCGTTCGACTCATGTTTAGCAAACGATTCCTCACACACGAGTCAGTCCCTCAGGTACTGAAATATATGCTATTTCTATGCTTTGCTAATTGGTAATTATTTTCGATACAATAAATTATAATTGCAAATCATCAACGCAGTTTCTTTGTTTCTAATTTTTTGATTCGGAGGTGTATTATTATAATAATTACAATATAATATAAGTATCATATTATATGTAATATAATTACAATATAAGTTAGAAGATCCTCCTATTTTCAGAATACAACACATTGATATTCCTGTCGTTACACGTGGCCTGTACTGGTTAAACGGTTATGAGGTTAAACGCAGTGTGCACTTTTATTGTCAACAGTTATGGACTTCAAAAGAGGTGATGCCACATCAGTGGACTATCCGTTCAGAATTTGGTAGAATGCAGCATTCGAAATATATATAGCAGAACTAGACTAAATAACAAATAACATGTGTGGTCAATAAGCCTTGGAAGTTGGTGATATGGAGTGACGAATCACCTTACACTATTCTCATTAGATGTGCTGGTGTGAATTCGATGCATACCTGAGAAACACATTATGTATGAGTATGTTTTTTTTTCTTCTTTTCTTTTTTCACACCAGTTGTGAAGTTTGTTAGTGGAGGTGAATTCTGGGGCTGTTTCTTCTGATTCGGACTCGGACCTTTGGTTGTAGCGCTTATAAGAAAGAAGGCAGTAGATATGCATTACTTCTGAATAATACAATGTTTTCCATTGCAGCTATGTTGCAGAGTGTTTCCTAAACATGCTTTTAAGAAACAGATTTGGGAGGAAAATAAAATGGCCTATACATAGTGCCAACATCAATCTCAATGAACAACTTTGGAATGAAATACGTTTGTCAAACCAGGATGTCCAACAACAGTACATGGACTAGGAGTTCATGAACTGGTGTGAATAATAGTTTTGTTTGGCATTATGGCACTGATAGATGGGGTTTTCATTATAGCTATCTCAATAGTCAAGCGATAGATGCGTTCTGAAGAATCACTTGTCTTGATGTTATTTTCCGGATAGCAGTAATGTTATAAAAGAGGATATTGCTTTCCCTTTGTAAACAGAATCACCCCTGTTTATAATAAAATAAAAACATGAAATAAAAATGGAATACCTGTGTGGAAATGGCGTTTGCATCCATAGCGCTAAGCGATTATAGTCGTCAGCGTGAATTTTTTTCTGAGCTCTTCTTCGACCCATTCTCAAGTTAGTCAAACTCCGGATCGGAATACGAAGGATTTTTCCTCTCTAAAACTCGATTTTTAACTCCGCATCACCAAAAAAATCGACGGTATACAAATGTAAGGGCTTAAGGATATGAGATGGTAGCAGTGGTCAGCCGTTCTTTCTCTCACTTGAAAAGTTCATTGATAGCCTGGACTTACTTGAAGGATGGCGACTGTCTAAATATCAAAAAAGTTAATTCGGACCAAAGGAGCTCTGATATTCCCTTCGTGGAATAAAATGCGTTAGAGGATTTTTAGTAAATAAACATGAATATGAAATGAACGACTATTTTTTTGTTATATCAAGTATTAACAATAATAAAAATGCATTTACTACATCGAAAGAAAAGCAATTCTTTCTCAGCTGATGTTCTGTGAAATATACAAGTGAATGATTTAAGAAAGCAAATAAGAAAAGTCGTGCTGGATTTTGCCTTTCTGGCATTGTGTTGCAATGTTAAGGGAAGGAATGCCAAGAGAAGATGGTTTAAATTCACCAAACTCTACACCAGTTGAATGACATCTGTATATAAGGCAGTTTTACACGATATGCTAGTTTTGGCGAGACTCGTGTTGATTGGTGCCTGCTAAAGTACGTAATTTCTTAATTATGTGCCAATCACCGTGGAGCTCGTTCTTAGACTCATCACTTATATTAGCATTGTGTGACTTCGGCCTTAATATTGAGTTATTATGACTAATTTTATGCGACCATTTGCTTAAAATTTTGTGAGAGTAATTTACTTACGCAGTGTGTATGAGGAAAAAATCGCACACAACACATGATTTATTTGAAAGAATTAAACTATACACCTCTTCTAGCTTATTCCTCATAAGTAGGGTCGCTGTCAAGACACCAACCGATTATACACCAATATTAGAAATAATGATAATAATACCAAAATAGATGAAGGAAACATCTTGAACGAATACCATATGAGAGTATCCAGGAAGAGAATGAATTAAACATCAAAGAGATTAAGAAAGAGAGAGAGACTAATGAAATGCTGTGAACGGAAATTGACAAGTTGTTTTAACTCTCCAATACTCGAAGGCTATTGCATATAAGTGCATGATTTGAATACCGGGCACTGCAAATTTATAGTTCCTCAACTTATCCTCATAGCTAATATTCCTCAGCCCTGGTATTTTCTTTGTTATTCCTATTTAACCTTTTTCAATGTGATCTAATCAAAGTCTTCAACAGTGGGGCAATCACTTTCAATATTCTCATTAATACCAGTTCTTTTCTTTGTCATCACTTTTACAATTTGTGTCCTCCTCTCTATTCACCATTATCCCAAGATCGCTTTTCACTGTGTTGCACAGGATTTCATTTCTTTTGCATTGTGCAAAACGTTACATTTATCTATGTGGAGCTGGTATCCTTCCCCACTTTTGTACCACAACCGTACCAAATCGTTTTGAAGGGTCACTGCATCGATATCGTGCTTATATTATTTTTACATTTATCTTCTGACATTCGAATCCAGATACAGCTTAGCCCAACAGCCAGTGTTGTGTTAAATTGTATGCCACTTTAAATGTAAATTTAAATTTCACGATACTTATTTTGAATTTATGGCCTAAGTAACTAAAGTTGTGGAGCCAGTGTGTTATATTTGTAAATTGGGTGTGGTTTTCTGGCCGGCTTGCCTGTTTGCGGGATGAAAACCACTGCCACCGCCATATGAGACTGTCCAACTCATCTTCAATTAAAAAGCAATTATAAAGGTTCTTTGCGTCTTGGATGGGGTTCGAGCCCACTTGCTTCCAACCAAAGGGTATCGTCGACACTGACCGAGCTATGATGACGCTCATTTAAGTGTTAATTCAAGAGTCCTGTCAGAACTACTCTTTTGAAACAGCTTCTTAATATACAGCTCTTTGCTTATATCTGTGATCAAACCAGTCAGTATATCCTTTCATTAGTATTATAGCTCTTAGGCTGAAAATCAGCAAGAGAAAAATGGATGTCTTGATGTAAGCACAGATGGATGTCAGCGTTTGCTTGAACTTGAAATTAAAATAACTGATCTCTGAATCAGTAGCTTCGCTCCCAGTATGTCATACTGTTTTAGCAAAAATGTTTTATTTATTTATTTTTTTTTTTACTAAAATCCGAAAATATTTCGTTAGATACTAAGCTTGTTTTCAAAAAATAAAACTTGACTGGGTAAAAACTTCAAAGAAAGCAAAGAACTACGCTGTTAGTGTAAGGAACAAATTGAGTCATGCGCAGCTGAGCTGCGACATGGTCGTTTTGTAGTTGGACTGCGTGTAACTGAATTGACACTTCCAAGATCATGAGAACAGTTGCATATCTGATTGGTGGAATGCGCCCCTCTTACATGGTCTCCGCAACTATTAAAAATATCCCGGTACCAGTACTACATCGGGTAACGAGAAATTTCTCATTCCTTTTCTCTCTCCCTTACAAAACAACGAAACTTAAATCAATAGTCTTACATACAGATGACATTAAAATGATTTTTTTAATGCTCCCTATATACCGATTTCCACCATACAATTCATTCAGGGATTTGTTGAATGTGTATAAAATGCTAGGACCATCCCACTTGCACGTGCACACATTGCTAGTACTTGGCAAAAAAAAAAAAAAAAAAAAAAAAATTGCAGCCTGTATATGCCATGGTTTATTTATTTATTACTATGTATACTACAGTGTCGAGTGCTCCCATCATACATTGTGAATATGGCAGAAGACGAGCTACTTGAAAAGATCTCATGTTTAAAATTACTCTTGGGATGCTGTGTAGCTACTTGTGGCAATTTTTTTAATAAATTATTTTTGTAGCTTTAAATAATTTAAAGATGAGCAATGATTCTAAGCAAATCGTATAAAATTCGAATCATACTGATAACTTAAATAATCGAACACTGTTACTTTTTCAGTGTGATGTGGAGAACTTAAAACCAGTGCTGGTGTGTTCGTGAGACGACGCACATATGTAAAAAATAAATTGGGCGAGAGCCGCCTCTACGCTCTCAATCTCGTCTCTCTACTGCGGAAGTCAGGCAAGCGACTTTGGAATGTCGTTTGTCACAGCTCGTAGGTTGGCACGACTTCCGGACCGAGGGGCGGAAATCCAACCATGCTGTTAACACGAACACGAGCAGATCGTAACTGTTTTTGGACGACCTTGGTATTTTCTGGCAAGTTGCGGCTTCGTAGATGTTACAGAATTTTTGTAAAGGTGTCCTTTCAGTAACTGTTGACCGGAACATAACTAGAGAACAAGGTCTGTAACTAACGGTAAACTTTATCATAAGTGAATGGTGGCCAAGTTCCCGGAGTTGTTCTCCAATTCTTCGAGTTGCCGTTTGACAGCGATCTAATCATGTTTGGATAAATGATGTACGAATATTTTAGGCCCCGGAAAAAGTGTCAAGATTGAGCAGTAAACTGCAAGTAAAATGGAAAATTATACCGACAGATCTTTTTTTTTTTCTGTTTAATTAAAAACAAACAACAAAAAAATAAATTAACGGTCGGTTTCAACTGGATGTTGTTTTTTCAAACAGTGACAGAAATCCCCATTTTTCTAGAATATTGAATACCGGTGTGACACAGCACATACACAGCCAAGGGATATTGTATGTTATGTACTCGAAATTATTGTAAGTTATGCACAATACTGGAAGTGGAATGTCATTTAGTTTATGCGATTGCAAAATAGAGACGTTACGTATTTCCTAAAGAATATAATAAGCCATAAGTCTTTACATTTCTTCATATCGATTTTCTGCTCATCCACGGTACTAACATTGTAGATTATAAATTTCTTAAGTAAATAATTGCTATAAAAAGCATCCGATATTCATTATGGCTGACCTCATTAAAAGTGGAAATGTGATGATGAAAAGAAAAGCCATCTGTCAGGGCAGCTACAAACTGACGAAATGATAGAGTACTACAAAGAATTATGCTTTTCGTCTTGTATCAGTGGATTATCTGATTCAGGAGCACGTGGTGCCCACAGGTTTGGTCAGAGCATTATGTACTAAACTTCAGTTTTGTTTTCAGTTGAAGGATTTCCATGTACAATCAAGCACCATTACAATGTTCGTGTGCACTGCACCATGAAAGAAGTGGTGCAGTGCTCTGTCATTTGACAGTAGAGTGTTGGAAAGTAAGTCGTGGTATGAATGAAAAATCAAGATTCAAATACTTTGCATACGATATCAGATGATACAGTCTGTTTTGTGATGGCAGTTGGGTTAGGCTGTGGAGATACTTCTAGTTTGAATAAGAATCCCTTTCAATGCCTGAAAAGATGTAACGCGAAACTTATATCGATATTCTGAAAATTCTTTATTACCTCCAACCTAGTAGAGCATTGATATAATGCACCATACTCCAGGAGCTCTCAAAACATGGTTTGAGGATATGTGATCAGCAGCCCATAGCTCAGATTAAATTAGGCAAAATACTGGATGTCCTATTATGCATTCTGGACGGTGCAATGCTTCCGACTTTGTGGCGTTTCTATTGAACTGACCATTGCGTCTTTTTCAGCAAGCAATGCATTGCGTCGTAAGGCTATTGATGAAATTGCTGGATTTGTGGACATGAACGTCATCACACTGGGCTGACCTTCACAGAACCGTGATCTCAACCCTATTGAACATCTGTGGTTTGAACCGCATCGTCGGGTAAGGCTAATGTACGACCGCCCCCACAACAGTCCAAGACCTCATTACCTGTCTACAGGAAGAATGGCCCAAAATTCCCATTGATTACTATCGTACGCTTGTGGATAGTACGCCCCGTAGGATTGCTGCAGTCATCGCAGCGAAAGGAGGTCCTACATCTTATTAAAGTGGGCACCATGGCTGTTTGTTCATCACACTATGGTGGTGTCCATTGACTTCTTTCGAAACACTGAGTTAGGCTGCATAGTTTCTCTAAACCTCTCCATGGAGCATATTCAGGATAGACGATGATGTGATAGATCCACTGTGGATTTAGAATGGCCAAAATCATTCTGCAGCTCATTGATTAACTAGTGGTATTGAAGTTGATAATAAAATACTTCACTATTTTAGAGCAGCTTGAGTGAAGTAATGGGTCACCTTTTTTCGAGATGGCACACCTTTTTAGTGAGCTTAAAATATAGGCTGACTTTCATTTTGTAAGGTGGATACCAGCTGAGTACAAAACAGTGCATAGACGAGTATTAATTCCAAAGCACTATTAGGAATAGTCCTAATTGGGAATACTATTATGAATATTTTTGTATCTATTTAAGATTTTTTTTTTCTGCTACCTTCCACAAAAAAATTTCTCTTGATGCTTTATGCAGGGGTATTGAAGTAGATGAATGATGCCATGTGATCAGCACTGTTGTCTAGATCGGGAAAAGGGAAAGCATCGATGAGTGGAAATTCATTGAATGGCAAGGGACCATGGGCACGACTGCCTTTTTTTTTTTTTTTTTTTTTTTTTTAATTGCAAGTGGAGAATTACAGTATTTACATTTTCCCTTTCAACGTTCTTTCGTGTCTTGTGAACTTCATTGTGTCAAGACGCTTTGATGTTGGTCTTTGAGTGGATTGGAAAATAGCGTTCCTTTCCTCAAGAATAGTTTCTTACAGGATCAATTCGGTTAGTAGAAATAACAGTCACCGATAAAAGAATAGAAGGCGTTGATGCAGAATGAAAGAAGAGCCTTCCATGAGGTTATTTGTAATTAGTCGAGGCATCCAAGGCTGTGCGGCTAGGATATTGCCTGTTAATTATCTTCTAGTAATTGTTAATTACGAAATTAATTAATGTTAATTGTAACTGTATTCTTCATCCGACAAAATAGGCCAATTTGTCTGTTTTGCTGGCTGAAGAATCTTTCAAAATAGGCACTTTTCGAGACGGAACCACTCCATCCCCCTCCCTCTCTGACACCGGCTAACTCTTCATAGTTGAAAAGCCCTTATGAAGTTTCTTTACGTTCTAGATGAGATTAGAGCCCGGTCTTTAATATTGACTTAACTCTGAATGCGCCCATACGAGAGGCGATTTCAGCAGGAGCATTTAAATGCTCCTAGATGAAATTTTTCATTATGGATGAAAAATCTGTCGCTTAATCACCGAGAGAAGAGTTACCTCTTCTCTAACCCATTCAGGGTTGCGGTGTCCTGGCCAATACTTCAAGTACAGAATCTGCTGAAAGAATTTTAGAACTAACATCATAGGTAGGTGTACCTGACTACACAAACAGAGTGCAGTTTTTGTATTGTGATAGCCAGCTGTATCTTTTATTCGTTCGGTGATTTTGATTTCAAACAAAAACATACACCCGACTATTATTTGCTCTCAAAACACATATTTTACATGTTTTGTTTCATCTTCTGTAAGCAGAAAATATGTCAGAAAAAATCCTGTTGATTAAAATTTGTAAACGTAATCGAAAAGAATTAAATTAGCTCCTGATTTTTCAGCAAGAGAAAAAATGGAGAAGGCACACCTCGTATTTTAAAAGACAGGGAAGCGTAACAAGAAAGGATAAAATTAGCTACCAACTGAATGGTGCTTTAACATATACTGGATAAACCATTGTATCTAAAATAGACACTTAAGGCTCATTCCTTTAAATACAGTATTTCGTTCAGTTTTATACAGTTATGTACCTGATTAACACCACTTTTAGTCAGGACAGATGTTTAGCTTTCTGATCGCAGATGAAAAATTAATTCCAGATTCTTTTATCGGTGGCTTTCTATTTTGAGTGGTTATTCACCTCTAGAACTATTTGTTTCAAGTTAAAGGGGAAGGAAAAAGCCCTTCATAAAAGATTAGATGAGCCCACATTGGGTTTCAGATGCATTTACTCTTATTTTTTAAGGTGGCACTTTATTTTCCAATTTGCGTGTTTAAATACGATATCGTCAGAGGTGTGGTGCTACATTAAAAAGAAAAAAAAAAGTGCTGGAGCGCTACGGGGTATTACTTTCGCGCTCTGCTAATCCCCCAACCAATGAATATACGTACATTGAAGAACATTACATTTGTTTGTAAAGTATTTCTCTAGGTGAGAACATCATTAAACAAACATTGGGAAACGAAAACGTAGCATGAAAGTTGTGCAAGTAAAAAGTAACGAGAAAAAAATGATTTTTTTGGGGGGGGGACTAATCGTCGAACTCCTGATAATGCATCTCAAAAGGGAACGAAAAAAATTTTAGGAAAAAAGATCTGTAATTGTCATCAAATTTCTGTTAATGTATCCTTAAGGAGTATATAGAAAGTTTCTGTCGACAAATTTCTTCCAAATTAATCAGTTATCTAATTGTCAATATTGTTAGATCATATATTTCTTTCTTCTAGGCACTTCTGCTTTATTTCGCCTAAATACTGGATTTTTTTTTCCTGCCATCAACTACCTGTTTTGCTAACATTTCCTTTCCCATTCTGTTTAAGTGACCATACAATTATGGATTAGCACTTCTCGCACATTCCTGAATGCTAAAAAATCAAGTGCATCCCCAATACCCTCATTTTTATTATGGTTTTGCCATTGATGCCATCTCTTTACTCCCTAATTCCACCCTCCGAACTCTCATATTTGTTGTCCACAGTTTTTGATCACATGTTTTATTTCTAACTCAGTTCTCGGATCCATAAGTTAAGATTGGCTTGTACACAATCTGTTTTGACTATATTCTCTTATTTCATATAAATTTATTCACTTAATTCCCCCCCCCCATGCCATCTGTATTAATTCTATTGTCTGTTTCATATTTAATTTGTGGCCTTTATTAAAAATTGTGTAGGTTCGAATCCCATGACGGCTTAAGTGTTTTTGAAAGTTTTCGCGTGTTAAATGAATTTCATCTCCCGCCGTCAGACCAAATTCTGCTTATTGGAGGATAGAAGTAATTTGAAAAAGTTCCTGCGAGAAGGTTTTAGGATTATCTGAGCGTTAGCCCATCCGTCATATTACTAATCTGCGATAGGCTCTTTCTTTCATGGACCGAATTCAGTAAATAAAATAGGCTTAGCATTCTTTTATAACTATACGTACAAAATGTTTTAAAACTGTTCAGACTTCGGTTTCCATTTGTCAATCTTTCCGTTGTTTTTGTGACTAGTGTCATGATCTTTGTGACAGATTTTATGCTATTCCAGATCTATTGAGTGGATACTTTTTTAATATTTGATGCATATGCGTAAGAAGTCAGAGCTTGTTTATGTATCATCATCATCCTGCTTTTCGCTTATGTTCTAGATACTTTTGGTTTGGCTAATTTTGCCACAATAAATGATGCGATTTTTTTTTTTTTAAACCACGAAAGGCCTTAAACCTACAATGCATTAGTTCCTGGTAGACTGTTTTCTTTAAATTATTTTTATTTATTTTTACATAATCCGGAAACTGTGCTCTTGAGACCAAACGACTTCATCAAGCTGCTTCAGACCTCCAGTAAAGCATGGCGGTGGTTTCAAACTGGACGATAACATTCATCTCCTACCAACTAAAGACCTTCAAAAATATCCATGCCCTCAGTAAAACTCATGAAATGTCTGTATGAAATTTATCTTTCACTTAGACATTCATCACCACACCCTAAACATTCACACCCAGAGTGCGATTCGTAACCGCAACTTGTTGCTTGGAGAACAGACACGTATCCACTCCAGCCATAGTTGGAAATGAGTCGAAATATTTAAGAGCTCGTAAATCTCATTAAATTCCACCCCATCAGTGCAAAAATATGAATCAGTTTATTTTTAACCAAAATTTAACCATTTGAATCTAGTCTTATGCATATCCTTAATTTTATTAAGTCCATCTAGTAAGAGCAGAATTTTTGTAAAATATAATTTCGATATATTTTATGCACTTGTAAGTGATCCAATTGAAACAAAAATAGGAGTTGTGACAATTTTTGTCAGGATTCCAAATACCAGATTTGGATCCTTACAGGAACAAAGCAATGTGTTTGTTCCTTTGTTCTCCTGCAAACATTGCGAAACACATTCAGTGTTTCACAATGATTTACAGGAAAACCTTGTAAACGGGCTCACCTAATATTTTAAGGATGTTTTTTTCCGATTTTTTTCTCGAATATGAGAGTACAACATTTTGCTGAGGAAACTTACGTGATCGGGAGAAGAGAAATTTATATCATTTAAACACGAATACGAATAAAGTTATTTCGTTTAACATTTGCTTTATAATAAATTACAAAATGTCAAACTTTTTTTATTAAATACATTTTTAGTCATACGAATCAAATATACATAAAATAGAAAAATTATTATTTAGGAATCTGCAGGGAGTCAGTGAGGGAGGCAACATATTACCTGTACTGGCTGTCATACTTGTTTTTGAATTCATTCACACTGCTTGCACATGCATCCGCTGGCAATCCATTCCAATCACACACCACTGAGAGAAAAATCTAGCTTTCATCCCCTTCTTGACAGCATTCATTCTCAACTTCCAAGTATGCCCCTCGACCTTTCTTCCTCTAAAAATGAAAAATCTCATCTATTGGTATCCTGTATTGATCCTTTAAGAATTATTTTGTCTCAATCATATCGCGTCTTTCATTCTCCTGTTTGCTAGTATCTTCAGTCCCCAAATTCTCAGTCTGTCTTCACAAACAGTATTCCACAATTATGATATAATTTTAACACTCTCCTTTGTGTTCTCTCTCCACTATCAGAATCACCACAGAGAACAGACCTGCACGCAATTGTCCAAGTGAGGTCTTATTGAGATCTTGTAAAAATGGAAAATGACTTCCTCATCTTTATATGTCGATAATCGTTTCAGCATTGCGTTTATCCTCTTGTTTGTATTTGCAATCTTTGCTCGACCCTTGAACTTCAACTTCCTATCTACTAAATCTCCAAGATCCCTAGCATAATCTCACCAATATAATATGACATCGGATATCTATTCACACCAAAGTGCATGATTTTACATTTACTAACATTGACTTCAACATTGACATGGAAATTACGTCTACTAAGTCACATGCCCACAATTCCAGCCTATTCAAATCATTCTACAATTACTGTAAATCAGCCGCATTTCGGATTGCCTGCGCATCTTTGCATCACTCAAATCCTTCCCAATATTATTAATCTATAGATTGAATAACAGTGGATCAACGACTGATCCTTGTGGTACACCACTGGTTACCTTAAATCTTGCAGACTCACATTCCCATATACCACTTTTTGATATTTCAGAAGGCCATCCTTTTATCGACGCCAATATTTTATAATCCAATTCCACGTTCTCCAATTTATGTAATCCTCCAGACTACATTCTGTCAAAATTTAAAAGTGTCACGATTTATCCAATCCCCTTTTATAACTCAATGGTAACATTATTATGCAAGTGAACAAGTTGATCAAACGGATGTTTGATCAACTTGTTCACTTCTATGAAACTTTCCCAAAATCTTCACCACCACTCTAGAAATACTGATAGGCCTGTTGTTGGATACATCAGTCTTTGCACCATCCTTGTGCAATGGGATTACCATGCATTCTTTTTGTAGAATCTTCCCTGTTCTGAGACTAAAATTATGTAACCTGGTCAAGGGAATAGCCATTTCGGATGAACACTTTTAGCATCCGTGTTTATCAATCAATCCCTATTGCCGAATTCTTATTCAGTTTGTGGAACAATGTTGCATACACCAAGTTGATGGCTTTTATCAAAATGGGCACTCATTGGTTGAATAATTTCTTCTGCATCTATCACCTGCATTCAATAATTATTCGTATTTATTCTTTCCTTTATTGGATTGTCATTAGCTTGCAGAACCAGTTTTTTTCATGCTCAGACATAGCATTACGTACATTTGTGACTTCTGGCCTGTTTCTTATAATTTTTATAAACGACATCATCCTTATGCACATGGTATATCTTCCACATAATGTTTTTCTTAAGGATCTCTTGCTTAATGAGATTACACATTTATTTGTTTACTCTATTTATTCTTCAAACTCCAGGTACACATTACGATCTTTCATCATTTAAGTATTTTTTAAATGCTTCCTATGCACGGTTGATATGCTTCCCATTCAACAATCGATACCATGTAGCAGAACCTAGCATACTTCTCAGTTGGTCATAATTTCCTGCTTTCCAGTTCTGCATATATATACGAGGGTGGCCTGAAAAGTTCTCGGCCTAACAATGAAAAAACGAATTTATAATTTCAAAATTATTTTTATTTTTCAACATAATCTCCCTTAAGACTAATACATTTATTCCAGCGATGCTCCAGTCATTATCCCATCCCTGTAGTGGTTCTCAGTAAGATCTCTACCCCCTCTACAGCTGCAATCAAGACGTGATTGCAGCTGTAAAGGGTTATTTTATATCTTCTATCTCTTCCCAAAACTAAAACTGTTCCTCGCTGGTAAGCGAGGAACAGTTTTAGTTTTGGGAAGAGGTAGAAGTCAGAGGGAGTCAAAATCTGGGGAATAGGGTAGATGTTCCAACAATTCATAGTGCAGATCCCTTAATTTTCACATTGCCAAAACACATTTTTGGGCACGTGCATTGTCCTGATGAAAAATGATTTTTTTTCCTGCAAACCGGGTCTTTTCTCACAAATTTTTTCGTCAAGTCTGGTTAAAAGATCGGAATAGTATTCCCTGCTTATTGTTTTACCCTTTTCAAGATAATTAATAAACAGAATGCCTTTAGCATCTCAAAACACCAATGCCATAACCTTTCCTGCTGATGGAACCTACTTTGGCGCTGAACAACCGGCTTCTGTCCACTGTTTTGACTGCTATTTGGATTATGGTGTGTAATGGTGAATCCAAGTCTCATCCATAGTAATAAATCGACGCACAAAATTAGTTTTATTCTTGTTAAAACGCTCCACGTCAGAAATTTTCATGCGAGTGCGTTTTTGATCTTCTATGCTAGCGCGGCTCCCATCTTGCGCAAAGCTTTTTCATTTGCAATTCTTCATGCAAAATATATCCTACACGTTCTTTTTATATGCCTATAGTCTCAGCAACTTCACACTTGGACTCTCCGGTCATTCAATACCATATCGTGCACTTCATCAATGATTTCTGGTGGTGTTTCACATTTTCGATGTCCTTCACACGGATCATTTTCAAGGCTGGTACTGCCACGTTTAAACTTGGCAGCCCATTTCTTAATTGTCGAAAATGAAGGAGAAGTGTGCCCATAAAATTTTATGAACTTCTAGTGAATTTCGTTTGGCATTAAACCTTCTTTTACAAAGAATTTTATAACCGCACGATTCGCAATTTTATCCATTTCAAGGGTTACAGACAACAATTTTGCTTCAGGCAGCTTTGTAATTTCACATGGATGCTTATGACATGTACCAACTTAGAAAAGAAACATCTTGCCGATAGTGTTGCCAGCTATGGTCGACACCGAGGACTTTTCAGACCACTCTCGTCTGTGTGTGTACAGTGCTTTTTTTCTAGAAAAAAAGGTGCCGGAACTCGCATCTTGTTAAGAAAATGATATTCAGATCTTAATTTAAATGAAATATAAAGCAGCTGTTGCTGTCAAGGAGTCGCATAAATGAATTAAATATAATTTAATTTTGTGTGCAGCAAATTTTCTGTGATCGAACATTTTTTTTTTCGAAATGAGCTCATCTGTAGCTTCCTATCTTTTCCAGAATATGTAATCTCATTGTTGGCCCATTCTTTAGAAATTTTCATTCCCATCCTTGTTTCAATCCCAAGAGTTTTAACTTTTCTGCAACGCGTACAGCCAAGTTTCTTTTTTTTCAAATATACATCCCTTCATTTTTCGAGCAAAAATCATTTTTTTGATCTAATGTCCAGCATTTCGGCCAGTCATTTTCAGTTTAACTTTGCTCCTCAAGATTAGCTTGAGATGATTCGAAAACATCAACTGGCACCATTATTTCCATATTTTTTGACGTCGTGTCTGTTATTATTCCGGGCTTTTTATTAATGGGACCGGTGGTTGAGAAGTAATTGGAAATCTTTTTCATTTTCAAACTTGACGTCAGACTTTTACACTAAAGAGTAAAAAAAAAATGCTAAAAGGATATGAAAATAATGACTTTAAATTTATGTCAATTGAACAAAGATATATTTTACATAAGTGTTTTACCGAAAATCTTTCACATGTTGTCAATCACACGTCCATACAGCCACAAACGTAGATGCTAATAGTGTGCGCATCTGTAGATGTGTTATGTACGCGCGATGATTTCAAAAATTACTTTTGAAAAATTAAAAAATCTGTAAAAAAAAAAAAAAAAAAAAAAAAAAAAAAAAAAAAAAAAATAGGTGCCGGATCGCCATTCCGGTGCGTTACGCCAGAAAAAAAGCACTGTGTGTGTGTATATATATTATTATTTTATATATATATATACTAGGGGGGGGGACTTCACCTCCTTGACGCCTACGGCGCCCAATCCCCCCTCCCCCGAGTTCCGGACTAGTAGGCCTGTTCTCCTTTAATTCTGATGACTCGAATTTTGAAGACTAGACACTCAGCGTAGCCCTGAGTTTCAAAACATTTCAAATAACTTGACGAAAAACGTGACACAAAAACGTTACAAAAAAGCCTTATCATTTTATATTATAGAGTATATATAGATATGTATAGATATGAGATAATGCACTGGCTCGCTGTCTCTTTTAAGTAATGTCCCTCATGTGTTCTTCCATACGCAATATCTTTTTCTGGGCTAATCCTAATGATGAAAGCCGAAGTCACAAAGTCTGCTGGGAAAAATCTACTAACATCTTCCGTTGCAATGATGAACTAGAGAGAAAAATCGTGGAATCTAGGGAAATCATCTTCAATCCTGTTCATCTAAATAATAACTTGAGCTACAACCTCCCAGATAGTCATTCAGCTGTAATCATGTACTGGCGTTCACGAGATGCTACTAGCACGTACTTTCCCAACAATACAACAAACGAAAGAACAGCTTTAAATACAACCACAACGTTTTAATGTCAATTATGTATAGAGACTCTCTATGTTGTTCATAGTTTATTTACGCTTCAGTGTTTTAGTGTTTTTTCTTTCTTTTATAATGACACCCGATGAAGGTTGTTACAAGCCGAAACTAGTCGTGTTTTAATATTAAAACCTTTTTACTTAAATATCGGTTCTAGTCATTCAATTCTTTAAAAAAATAATATATATATATATGTACATAAGTTTTTTTACCTTGAGAATAATGTATATTAGGGTTACCAAGTAATTTTATAAACTTGGTTATTTTACTCCTAATCCCAAGTAAGCAAACAGTTAAGTTTGCGCCTGAAACGTGGTTCAAGTCTAAAGGTGGTGCAACACTAGGGCAATTCATTGTAAAGGTGGGTAAAGATCTGATCACTATTCTTAGTATTTTCCATAATGTAAAGCACATCTCACTAAGAGATGTATACTGCAATACATTATAGGTGGGGTCACTACCCAGACCGGTTTCAACCTTATCAATAAGTAAAGCCGTCTCTAAAAATTCGGACGATCCCTAGGCCACTTAATTGTGGGCGAAAGACCTCTCAGCGTTGGCTCCATTTAGTGATGGCCTTCCACCCACCACCACCACCGAGCAGAACCGCTCATATTCCGAAGAAAAGCAATCACCGACAAAGCCCCTCACCCGGCCGTGCCGGAGAACACTTTCCCCGGAGACTCAAATTGCTCCCTTAAGGCAAAAACCTAAGGCAAAGGTTTTAGTCATACAGAGCCTTATCAACTTTACCTATACAAGTTGCTACAAGGTGTTTTTATTTTGAATAATATCTGGAGGAGATATCATCATCATCATCATCAAATTCCTGCCATGTACCCTCAAGGGGTGTACAGGATATGACAGTACTACATGAAAAAATTACATCATTACTAACTTCCTATCTACAATTTTCCTCCAAATCAGTCTGTTACTTGTCAAGACTCCAACATTATCAGATCTTATATTTCTATCGTCTAAGGCACTTTGTACCGTATCAACCCACCTATATCTTGGTCTTCCTCTGGGCCGTTTTCCTACCAACCTGGCAGAGAACACTTGTTTTGCTAATCTTTCCTCTCCCATTCTATTTAAGTGACCATACCATCTGAGATTAGCTCTGCTAACGCATTCCTGGATGCTGACAATGTCAAGTTCTTTCCTAATATCCTCATTTTTAATATGATATTGCCATTGATGCCATCTGTTCACGCCTCTAATCTTTCTCAGGACTCTCATATCTGCGGTCTCTAGTCTTTGGTCAAGTGTTTTACTTCTGACCCAGCTCTCAGATCCATAAGTTAAAATTGGTTTGAACACAGTCTTGTATACAGCTAATTTAGTGTTCCGACTAATTTCTTTCTTATTCCATATGAATTTATTCAATTGACTTCCCACCATACCAGCTTTGCTGATTCTGTTGTCTATTTCTATATTTAGTTTACCATCTTCAGTAAAAATTGTGCCTAAGTAGCTGAAATGTTTTACTTGTTCCACAGGTTCTCCATTCACAACACAGTTGACATTTTCAATGATTCTGCCTATTTTCATTGTCTTTGTCTTTTTATTGCTGACCTTCATACCATATCTATTACAACAGCTATTCAATTTAGTCAGAGAATCTTGCAGACTTGTAGCGGATTTATTTAGAAGTATAACATCATCCGCATAAAGCAAAGAGCTGACATTAACATTTCCAATTCTGATATCAGGTTTAATACCACATTCCTTCATAATGTGATCCATATAGATAATGAATAACAGAGGGGATAATGTACATCCTTGTCTCACACCAGATTTAACATTAAACCATCTTCCTGTACTTCCTTCAATTCTAACTGCTGACTCACAACTCAAATAAAGACTAAGTATTGCTTGATATAATGCCCCATTGACACCATATAACTGCAGCGTATTGAATAGCTTCTCTCTTGGCACCTTGTCATATGCCTTTTCCAGATCTACAAAACTTAAATACAGATCTTTGTTATATTCTATTGATTTCTCAACTATTTGTCACAAAGTGAAAATCTGATCCTGACAGCCTCTATTTGGCCTGAATCCAGCTTGTTCTTCACCAAGCTTCCCTTCCACAATCCTTCTTAACCGTTTCTCAAGTATACTTGCACAAATCTTACCAGGAACACTCAGTAGGGAAATACCTCTGTAATTCTTAATTCAGTTTCATTTCCCTTTTTACATGTGGGTACTATGAGAGCTCTACTCCAATCATCGGGAATTCGTCCCTCTGTCCAGCTTTCTGAACTATGCAGTGCAGCCACTGTAAGACTCTTATACCACCATACTTCAGCATTTCTGGTCGAATATCATCTACTCCAGCTGCCTTTCCACATTTCAAGCCTTTGATGGCTTTTTCTACTTCAAGTATGGATATGTATTCCTGACTGCATGCCTGGTCAGTGTTTTTTATCACTGTGCTGTCATCACTGCTTGTTTCATTTAGCAGTTTTTCAAAGTAATTACTCCATACTTCAAGGATATCTTTTTCTCCTGTTTTCATGTCACCTTTATCATCTCTAATTCCTTTTACAGCACTCTTTCCTCCATTCCTAAGCTTCTTCAACAACCTCCAGAATATTTTGCCACCTTCTTGATATTTATTTTCTATATTCTTGCCAAAGTCCTACCATGACTTTTGTTTAGCTAGTTTTACACACTGTTTAGCTTTCTTACATTTGTCTCTGTATTCTGTAAGAGTAAAAGCTGACTTATTTGCCAGGAACTTTTGATATGCTTTCTTCTTTTCCTTCACTGCCTCTTTAACTTCCTGTGTCCACCAGGGAGTTCTGATTTTTTTATCCTTGCACACAACCTCACCACATGCCTCTCTGGCAGAATCAATCAATGTTTCCTTCAGAGTTTGCCACTGAATCTCCAAGGTTTGATTCCTGTTCTCAAACTCTTTCATTTTCTTTTCAATAATATTTCTGTATTTTAGTCTACAGTTCACATCTGAGAGCTGCTCAACTTTTATTCGCTTTAAAACTTTCTTACATGTTATTCTTTTCAATATGAAATTCAATTTTATCCTGCTCAAGACTAAATAGTGATCACTTCCAATTTCAAATCCTCTGTACACTCTGGTGTCCTGCACCAGGGAGAAAACATCACTATCAACAATAACATAGTCAATGAGACTTTTCTTATTCCTAGCCTCTTCTCTCCATGTGAATTTGTGCACATTTTTACTGGAGGAGATATAGATGTAAATAAGTTTTTTTTTTTTTTACCTTGGGAATAATGTATATTAGGGTTAACAAGTAATTTTATAAACTTGTCAACTGTTTGAAGGATTTGGACTCGCAAGCAAAGTTGTGTTTTATTGTTTCTGGGGAAGTGGTATTGTCCAGCATTTCGTTCATCGAGTGCCAGATTTCCTTTATGTAGTTCTGAGCTGTTGTTAATTTGTTTCTGTAATAGTTCTAATCTGTGTTGTTAAAAGATTCTGTTTTCTTTTGTAGTCAAGCTCGTAAAGCGGTATTGTTAGGTGACTTCTTAAGTTGTTTCCATAGGGCATCTTTTCTTTGTATGTCTGTTAGTATGTTGTCTGTTATCCATGGATTCCGTCTGGTTTGGGAGCGTATTTTTATTTTTGTTAATGCTTTGTTATATATTTTATTAAATGTAAGTTTAAAATTATTATATATAGCGTCAGCCGAGTCTAAAGATGTTATTGCATCCAGTCTGTTTTTCTGATTTCGTCGTTTACTATAGTTTCGTTTAGGATGCTATTATGCTGTTTGGTAGTCTCAGTGAGTTTTAAGGGTTCTGGTTCAGTATGTAACTGTAATACACTGGCATGATGGTCTGCCAGTTTGCACGTTATGACGGCTGCTGTATAGCTGTTTGGAGGGGCCCGTATATTTATGTGGTCAATGCAGGATGAGGTGATTATATTTTCGACTATCTCTTCTCGTGTATACGACTCTATGGATAGGGTTATGTTATATGCTGATAAGAGGTCTAGGTATTGTGCTGTGTTCTTATTTATGTTCCTAATGTTTATATTCATATCACCTATTATTATCAGGTATTCTGAGGCGCCTTAATCTGTGGCAGAAAGCTATCTGTTTAATTCATGTAGAAATTTTGTAGTGCTTAAAATGGGTGGTTTGTATATTGCATTTAATATCAAGGAGTTCTCCTGTTTGATATTTTTAACTTCGATGCATGTGTTTTGTGCAGATTCTAATTTATGGTTTATTTCTATTACTTCTAATTTATGTTTGGTAAATATTTTTATACCACTGCCTCTTTTTGTTTGTCTGCAGTGTTTGTGTTGTTTGGCATTTGGTAGATGGTTGCTTCTTCGTTTGTTGCGGATACTTCTGTTAGTATAAAAATATCTATGTTGTCTATATCTTCCTTCAGATAAGTTTGCAGCGTCGGCCAGTATTTTTGAATGCTCCTGATATTAATATGGAGAATAGATAGTCCGATTTGGGGGGGGGGTAGTCACTTGTTTCCATTCTGTTTATCGAGTTTAGAATGTGACCGTTGTCATCTTCCGGGGTGATTACATCTGCTCCATGGTCTGCGTTCATGTAGGTTGGTATGTTGTTCCCTTCTTTAGGACTCATCAGTGTTACTTTTAATATTGCAGCCTGTTGAAGGTTTTCTACGGATTTTATTTTGGATTGGTTTTGCATTTTGTGTCTTTTCAAGGAATATTTTACTGTCTCTTATCCATATAAACCGGTATTTTTTTCTGTTTTTATTTTCCCTGTATGGTAGATTATAATAATAATAATAATAATCACCAATTTTACAAAAGCGCTACATATACTAACTACTCACAATGCATCCTCGAACCCTCTGAAATTATTAAATTTTCAATAATAAAATAGTTTAATGAGACGAATGAAATTTAGCAGAACGTTTGGACCGCTTGTTTCGAATTATTTGAATTTAAACTTTAAATGCAAACAGATCGAACCACATGGTCGGAACGCGATCATGCCTTTAACCAGACACTGCCCTAAAGGAGATTAGTCGATACATGCCAAGAGAAGAATTTTGTTTAAAACTTCCTTTAGTTATCGAAAAATTAATTATAGAATTGACCTGCACTTGTGTGCAACAATGCGGCGACAAAGATATACAACAAAGTAACAAAAAAAAAAAAAAAGTGCCTCTACGGAATTTACTTATTTTACTGAGATTGATTGGCAAGTTTTATTTATTTATTATTATTAGACATACGATTATTTTTTTCCCCTCCTTTTTCAAAACTGACAATATAGTCTGAGCGGATATGCCACATAATATCCCGACACGTCATAAAGTGGATGATTTATGGAGTCTACTAAAATAAATAAAGTTCTGAGTTTTATCATTAAAAACTAATTTAAATGTAAAGTTGCGAAACGGTCGACAAATCGGATTTTATTTTCACCATAAAAACATTTTTCTGAATTTCATATAGTACAAAATTTTGGCCGTTTTATCTGGCTAATTGCATGTTTCTATTAGTAGACATAAAACATATAGGACGTAGTGCAGTTAATCTGTTGCAGGACCAAAAAAAAAAAAAAAAAAGTCATAAATCATGGAATAAGCCTGACTACTTTTAATGCCAGCCTAATTTTCCAACCCGAATCAAATGTTTTTCGCCATCTTTAATATTTCGAGAATGACTGCTGATAAATTGCAGTGGCGCAGGATTCAGTGTTGGGTTTAATGCTCTAAAGTGCTTGTATTAAAGAGTATACTATTAATGCTGATCGCCTAATTACAAAACTTCCTTAAGTTGTTTCCTTGAACCTGTCGTCACTGTTAATTTTATTTATGCACAGTATAATCGAAAAAGTGTTTGTCTTGAAACTTTATTTCGCGTTTTTTGCGCCAGCTTAATTTTTAATTTCTCCAACCGAGACGAATTACATTTCGATCTTCGCCCTCACGAACGACCTTTCCTCTTAAAATATCGCCGCTTGCAAGAAAAAAAAAAAAATGCTACACTCGTCTTCCGCGTGGACAGGTGTGAAGCCAACAGTCTCACTGCAACTAGGTTAACGCGACGCAATTGCTATTATGAGTAACCTTCATTAATCAAACTGTGAAAATGCAAGTGAAAGAAGCCTTTGGTGCTCTGATGAGCAAATTTAAGTAAACTGCAAATGTATGAGCTCTTCTACATTTTCACTCTTTCTTGTTTCCGGTTGAGCGCCGATGACGTCTTGGATTTCGGGCATCAGCAACCCGGAAGAAGAGGGAATGACTCAGTAATAGCGTGGCCACTAAAGGCAGTTCTTTTTACATTGAAGAATCCAAACGAAGTAGAGAAATATTCATTAAATCCATACATTTATAAGCTGAAGTCTTAGGTAACCGAAAAAAAAGTTGCTTTATTTTGCAAGACGGTATAAATATAACTGTACTCTACGTCTGCATAACTTTAGATTATATAAGCATAGATTAAATAGCGAGTATAAGGGAGACAAATTCGAGCAGATACACATGGAATAAGAGGCCTTACTTTTATGTGCAATTCGCAATAGCTAATCCTGTTTTATATGCATTTCACAAATGTAAATGCCTATTGGATTCGTTGGTCCCTTCACCCATATATTTATTATTCCTTGCCTCCGGCAGGTGGCTTTTATTGAAATTAGTATCTGGAATTCTTTCGAAAATTTATCTGGGCAATCGACTTTCATTTCAATCAGATCTTATGCTGTGACGAAAGTAGTCAAAGTGCTGAAAGTAACGACTCCACTCTGGCTAAATTGAATTTAATAAATTTTGGAATTTCACTGTACGATGCCATTAAAAAATAAAATAAAATTTGTTTGGACAAATCAGTTTGGGTTTCAGTCGGACCATTTTTACTGACAAGATTTGAAAAACCCATTCGAAGTGATAACACAACACATTCGTGCAGTGAGCAGGTGGTTAAGAGGGAAAAAGGAACCTGTTAATATATTCTTGAACAGATAGTTACAGACTTTGGGATGATTGTGAGATTGGCCTTGCGAAAGAGGGAGATAAGAAGTTAGTTCACCATATCTGAAGCTGAACTATTTATGGATATTGATCAGAGATACTTGTGTTTTAAATGCATAGAGAAAAGTGAAGTGGCCAATTCAGTAGGCACCATGAAACTTCAGAAAGAAAGAGCATAAGGCTGAAACAGTCTGGAAAAAAAGGTGACTGAAGTTTTATCTAGGATAACATCAAGCATTTAAGGGAGGATTTTGGTGCACCACTCCTAATAGACTAGATTATTATTCTTCTGACATGATGGTATTCCTGATTACGCACATAAATTGTGCTCCAACACTAATGTTTATATACTCGTTAGTTGAAATAAAAGTGAGCCACCCACCAGACTGTTACACCATCGTATATTCATCTCAGTTCTCTCATGATGTGAAGGCCCATCGATTAATCAGTGATTACCAATACAGATTGCACAACTCTTGATACACAGTGGATCTCCTAGCCAACATTGCACATTCTCGACAGGGGCCATGAAAGCTTGAGGGAAACTTATGTGGTTACTCTTGATTTAGGAAATTTTATGTGTCTGATATAGGGGCCTACTTACCACAGTACAATCTTATGGTTTATTTTCCATCCTTTTTAAATAGACATTTAGTTTCTTCTCAGATCGTTCACCGTATGTGATGGATGGTTTCCTTTCTGCAGATTTCATTACTAATGGTGGAGTACTTCATAGCTTCGTAATTCATTCTTCCTCCTATAAATAACTATTTTCCAGGTGATCTTCATTTTTCTTTGCTTATCTAATGACACCACACTTCATTCTTCCTCTTACTTTGCAGTGCAAAAGCAACCCAAACAAGATCTTCCACAACTGGTGCTTCAAAT
Source organism: Typopeltis vanoorti (assembly GCF_054136105.1). Lineage (NCBI taxonomy): Eukaryota > Metazoa > Arthropoda > Arachnida > Uropygi > Thelyphonidae > Typopeltis > Typopeltis vanoorti. Next base: position 90,062,045 of record NC_143566.1, read on the forward strand.
ATTGATACTCTGCCATTCGGCAGTGGGATGAGGCAACCTCTTCAACTTTGAGATAACAAAACATTATCTTATCTGTTATCTCATAAGAATGATCTCACTTCAACTCATCTTACTTCCACTAGCACCTAGGTTTACAGATAAGATCAGATTTATCTTCCTCGTGGTGACTTATAGATTCTAGCATTTGGATAGTGTTTCATTGGAATTACTACAGAACAATCATGGTTAAGGCCAATGTATTATGTCTGTTAATTTTCCGGCAATAAAAACCTTGCCACCCCCTCTCCCTCATGAGATCGGCTAATTCACCTTCAGTTGAAAAAGCCCATATAAATATTACTCTCTTCATGACGAGAATCGAGCGCAGATCTTTTCTAATCGAAGAGCCCAAAGTTCTGCTGTACTCCCAACTATGCTACAGAAGCACTAAAAAATTCTACTTCATTTTTGAAGCGAGGACTGCGAAGTTTTTTGATAACTTTTGATATTCTCAGTATATGTATGCAAAAGAAATGTCATCATCCTCAGCAAAATTTGCTCTAACAAGTGTGTGAAAAAGTCCTCATCTTAAGACTTTTCCAATTTCCTGAAACTAAAACTATATACCAACTACTACTGAAAATGATTCCGTAGAGCTACCATCAAGACAAGAGCTTAACAATATAATACATTCACCAGGAATCCCGTAAAGTTACTGAAAGTAAGAAAAAGAAACTAGAAGATAAATTGATAAACCATATGGAAGAAAGATAAAATGCTAAAAGAATGGAGAAAGAGTCTCATCTGCTTATACATAAGAAAAAGAATGATAAAACTGTCTGGAAATTGTAGAGGTATTTTTCTGTTATATACAGCATACAAAATATCTACCTCTATTTTGAAGAACATATTAAACTTAAAATATTCTTCATTTTATGGAGAAGATGATTGGTTTATTTATTTATTTATTCGTATGGCATGAATATCAAAACATGCAGTACAATACACTGTCACTTTAATAACATATAAAATTAAAAGTCAAAAGTCATTTTAAAAACCAATAAAATTAAAAGGTTACATCCATATTGGTCAGATAGTTCATAGCTTCGGGTGTAGCACTTAAAAAGTCCAATTTGTGTCCTGAATATGCTCTGAGATAATACTGAGTCACAATATGGTTCAGTTTGTCTCTGAGCTCCACAATCAGAATGCGGGGATGGTCGTTTACCAAGGACGTTTCAGGAAAGGCAAATACGCAATTGATCATATGCAGGGCGATTCAAAATTCCACGTACAAACTTTGAGGGGAGGTAGAGAACATCAAAATCAACCATATTTACATAGGAAAGCATGACCGGAAACGCTACCGGAAGGAACCTACAGGGACACAAAGTTACAGAAATAACACAAGGCAGTAAGTAGTGTAAAAAAACTTTATTAGGCGTAACTGAACAGTTCAGTAATAGTTGGATACATAATATGGTAAACGAGGTGCATGTCCGTCATCTCAGCATTCGTAAAACGACGCATGTTCTTCGTACGACGTCGAAAGCTTGAATCAGGAAGCCCCAATTGCTCACCTGGAGCGCTGGCGAACAGCGCCTCCTATCACTTTCGAGTGGCGTTTCCGGTCATGCTTTCCTATGTGAATATGGTTGATTTTGATGTTTTCTACCCTCCCCCTCAAAGTTTGTACGTGGAATTTTGAACCACCCTGTATAGTTAAGCAATCATTAGAGAAGTTCTATGAAGTCGATATAAATATCCATCAGATTTTGTTGATTTCCAGCAAGCATATGATATGACGTCCGCTCGGTTAGCCACTCGGCTAACCGAGCGGACTCCTGGGAGAGGAGTGTCCCGGGTTCGATTCCCGGGACACTCCTAGGCCTATTTAGACTTAGTTTCATGTTTAAAGTTCTAAAACCGGAATCGAGCGTTATCATGGAAGAAAATACTCTTGACCTTCGTACAGAGCGTATGTAGTTTCCCGCAGCGTGGCCTCGACCATTACAGGAACTCCTTTCGGACACGACCTAGCAGTGTAGTTGGCAGTGAGGCCTTGATCAGGACCTACTAAAAGACGTTACCATCAGGTTCTATCCCGTACACTAACTGGCGGCCAGCCTGCAGAACTGCTTTACTGCTGTACCCTCAAAGTTGGAGTACGTACTGAATCCCAGCAGTATGTTTGGCATACCCTCGAAGAGAATCATCACTCGTGCTGCATGTCAAAGATGGGGGGGGGATATTTTAGCTTTTGAATGGATCTCCCTAGTAACATTTGGACCAGTGAATGAATGTGGACCAGTTGAGTTAATCTCAATATCCAGTTCAAATAGTTCCAGTGGGTAGGATAGTTCATTTTTCGTTTGGAAAATGAAAGTATTCTTATGAAGACAGCAAATGTAAAATTATTGGTAAAAGACCAAAAGGAATACCCAGAACAAGATGGAGAGACACCATTAGTCAATATAGAAACGTCATATTACAATGCCCAAATTGAGAAGTAACGTTTTGGAGACAACAAACCCAGGAGGCCAAGGCTCGATTTGGACCTAGAGCCATAAGGAGGATGACTTAGGCTAGAAGTTGCTTAAAAATGTTCCATGGTGTGTAGAATAGGATTTCCCGTGATATAATCCTTGAACCACTTATTAGTGTGCTATGCTCTCATATTGTATATTATAAACTTGGTGGTTGCTTATTTATCTATAGATTTTGTTGGATTTACTAAACACCATAGTCGCCGGAAACAGCTTGGATCAGTTATTTTGGGAATCGTTTTTTATGCGAAGCATTTCTTATTTTCAAAACTTTTCATAAGTACTGGGGGTGGGTGGGGGGGATGATTCTCCAAAGATCTATGAGATGCAGGTCAAGGAAGAAAAATTCAGTATTGTGATGTGTAATACAATTATTCCTCTAATGACAAAAATTACAGTTCTGTAATTTTTTTTTTTAAAGTTCTGTGATTTATAGTTCTGTAATTTGTAAAGTGGGAAATATTTTTCCACTTTTATCATATAATAGTATATTACAAATTTATGTCCATATAAAAGGAATGATCTGTTCATCGTTCGCATTATTTACAGGGAGTCAAGAGGAACTTCACAGAAGTTATCATGGCAAATAATGCTGATTGTCAAGCTATGGGTCAGCAGCCATTAACTTTCCTAAGACAGGTAAGGTTCTCGAATTAAATTGTCTGGATATCTGAATTTTGTTTCGCATCTTTTAGACAGAAGTTTTTTAAGACGAAAGATTTTTTAAGTTTTTATTGATAGCTTATAAAATTAATACTAGCGCAGTATCTAATACATCTTTAAATGCACCTTCTTGCGTGTGTTAAATTCACTTCAGTATTAGACTGTTTATCCTCACAGATATAATTTGTATTTTATTTTATTATTATTATATATACAGGGTGTTCGGGATAAATTTGACATATTTATAATTAATTATATTTTTCCGTAAGTTACATGTATTAACACACACTTCTCTTCATTTAAAAGTTTGGACCCTTCTTCATTCATATACAAGATGTCAGAAAGGATGGATAGCTGGAACCCACCTGAATCATGGAAGAGAATAACTTGTATCATGATGATTCGTGCCCGCCATCAAAATAAGGATATTACGACTGCTGCCCAATGCTCCCTGAATACAGTAAAAACAATCAGGCATGAACTAGAGACTTGCAATGGTGACTACGAGAATGTAGCAAGAAGAAAGATCCCTAGCAGACGATCTGATTGCGTTCGTACAGCAGAATTCCTCGCAAATCTGCAGGAACAGGTGTTGAAGAACCCTGGCATTGGAATTCGGGCTTTGTTCGTGGAGTTGCTAACTGTAGTCAAGCCCTGGATAACAAGGGTAGCCAATGGTAGGCCGTATGTATGGCAGCAGGATTCGGCCCCTTGCCACACCTCTGGGAAAAGTCAAAAATGGTTGTCTGAAAATTTCTACGACTTCACCAGTCCAAATGTTTGGCCTCCAAACTCCCCAGACCTTAACCCCATGGATTATTTTGTATGGGGCGCAGTTGAAAAAGACACCAATCGCACTTCCAGTAATACAAAAGCCCAGTTAATGGATAAAATTAAAACAGTTTTTGCGGCCCTTCCCAGGGAGACTGTAGCATCAGCTTGTTCGAGGTTCCGAAGCAGAATTGAAGCTGTGATCGATGCTAATGGTGGTTATTTTGAGTAAATCTTGTTGATAGTATTGTAATTAACTCTGCCTGTAATGTTTTTTTGTCAATTCATTAAATTTAATAGATACAAAGAAGATTTTCTTTTTCCTTACGAAACTGTCAAATTTATCCCGAACACCCTGTATATATATATATATATATATATATATATTTTTTTTTTTTTTTACTATGGATACATTACCGATGTTCTTCGTTACCGAAGAGATACATTTCTAAAATCGAAAAATATTTTAAAAACAGGGTTGAACTGCAATCCATTCGGAAATTATATCCAACACGATAGAACAATACTGCAAAAAAGATTTCCATAAAATAAAAATCGGATATCCAGTAAACTCTACTTTTTATACAGATCTCTAATAACTTGTATTCAGTATCTGCTTTTGTAGTTAAATGATATAATTCCAATATACTGTAATTCTATAAAAGCTTTTTTTTTTTCGCCATATCCTATCCGTTTTGCATTTTGAGGAATTTTAGGGAAGTTGAATGTATTTTCGTGTTTCCTATAAACACGAAATACGCCAAGACGTTCCGTTTCTTCGATTTCGTCAATTTTATCAAATTTATTTGCGACCATGGAAATGAGTACAGAATATATTAGCATTTATTCCCAGAATCGCAAGTTTCATCGATTTATCTTTTAAAAAACATAATCAACCATTTTTATTTTTGTTGTTGTTTTTTTGTGTGTGTGTGTGTGTGTGTGTGTGTGTGTGTGTGTGTGTGTGTGTGTGTGTGTGTGTGTTCGGTTTCACTTTACGTACATTCACTCACATTATTGAAGAATCTTAATCAGTAATTGGTCTACTCTATACCAAATATATCAGTAACATGAACACACATTAGCTACTTCATCCTTACCATATAATTAAAAGTATCTAGAATAACGAATAATCACAAAGAAGCACGTGACGGTTTCACTTTTGGCTATTAACCGGTTTCCCCCCCCCCAATGTTGCATTGCATGTTGAGTTCCTGTTGAGTTCTCTGGGAGGGAGCCAAGGGGCCCCCTCCCAAAAGAAAAAGGAAAAAACGCTAGAAAATTTTCCAAAAATATTTTCCTAATTAAAACTTTTTTTTTTTTATTTATGTTGTGTCTTCTATTTCTATACTACTTATGAATTAGCGGCCACATAAGGTGAAAATACCCTATAGCTTTCAGGAATCCCCTCCGCTGTGAACGCAAGGCGAACGAAGTAGTGCTCTTATGGACCGAGCGCTACTTCGTTTGCCCGAGCCAGGCCAGAGGAGATCACGGGTATCATGTATTGGCAATCACTGCAGATGCTCAGTTATAGGTCGTATGCAATGTAGTGTGCATTCTCAAATCGTCTACTCAACTCTCCCCACCCCCGCCCTCAAAGATTAAATCTTGAGTACTCAGGCCCCCTCCAAGATTAAATCCTGAGTGCGCTACTGCACTCCGACATACAATTTCAAATCCACATCTGATTGAAACCACTTTTAAATATATTAATTAAATCTATTACTTTTCTTTCTATCGAATTCACATAACTAGTTGGCGTCTCGACATTTGCCCTTCGGTTGGAAAGATCAAGATCGAATTCCCCGGACGCGAACCTTTACAAGGGCTCTCAGTTGAACTTTGCAAAAAAAAAATAGCCGTAGTCGTACAGGGTTATAAGGAACAATTCGAGAAAATTTTCGAGTTATTATAGAAAGCAGAGGACATAAAGAAACAAATAACAGACAATAAAAATGTTAGGAAATTTTCAGGGAACAAAAGATAATAAGTTAGCAAAACTGGTGGCTGATGACGGGAGGAAGCTTCAGAGGAATACAGAGACCGAGGTATTCTGATGGAAATATGACATCCGAACAATTGTGGTGTGGTGACAAAGGAAAATTGTTGATAGCATTTTAGTAATCTTCGCTTAGTACTAGCCCAGTATTTCGTATACTCCTTGAAGGTACATGTCATGAATTTCATTATGATTTTAATTAGATTCATAACACCAAATGTCATTAAATCCCATGCATGCAGTCTGAAATTTGCTATCCTTTCGAATATGTTTGGAAAATGTCACAGAAAAGCTTTCGATTAAGAAACTGAACTACTTGGACATGTACCAAATTTTATTCAATTCCGTCCGCTATATATAATTGCGACTCATTTTTTCTTCGCGATTGATCCGAATGTAACAAAAAAAAGAAAGAAAGAAAAAGGTGAAGAAATTGTGGATTCAAAATGACGGATTCAAATGAAATCTGAGCTTAATAGATGCTTACGAATTTTTCAGAATGCATCTAATTTAGGTGCTCTAAAAAAAAAAAAACGAATGTCCTTATTGTTGCGATGCAACGCAAATGAACGATTTTGAAACTTATATTAAGTTACGTATATGATTTAATGTTCAAGTCAGTTTCTTATATCATTTGTTATTGTTTAGCTAGTGATATTTTTATACAATGTACATTTTTAAAAAATAGCTTTGGGATAAGAAGACCGTCATTCGAACAGAGAGCATTGATTTTTGCTGATTATCCCCCCCCCCCCAAAAAAAAATAGTCACAAAAAAGTGAATAAAGAACTTTTAGGGTTGAAACTGTTCAGATCTCAGTTCATCTGTGAAATGAATACATCAGAAACTGGCCAATAAACACAGTGTATAGTTCAATAGTGGCCTTGGCATTTATTTTAAATTATTTAAATAACGCATCCTTACCAATCGTGGCTTTCGCTTCTGCTGTGGGATGATTTAAATTTTCGATTTAAGTACTTGCGATCTCCACATGGGATTCGTGTAGATTTTGCGCGACAATTTCTTTTATTCGTACTCACCGAGGTAAAATGTATTTCATCTGACTCAATGAATACCCGGAAAAAAAAAAATCCATTTCACAAAACTTTTAAAGTCATTCAGACTTCAGTTTTTATTGCTGCTATTCAGGGTAGTATTTGCCCTATATTGCACGAAACTTGAATAGAAGGTTTAAATTTGCAATGATAGGTGGTTCGTTAATGGTAAATAAAAACGAATTCGTCAAACATAGATTAATCATTTATTTCACTTAAAACCATATGAGTTTCTATTATTCTTTTAATGGAATCGAAGACGGTAATCGAATAAAATGATTGATTACAAAAATGTTATATGCATAGAGAATGGTTGCGGATGTCGACGTCTTCAGGAATTTACCGAATTATTTTTACCCATTTTTCAGAAGCATACCCTTTAAAAAAAAAAAAAAAAAATATATATATATATATATATATATATATATATATATATATATATAAAGAAAATTATTTAGTAAAAATAGGAAATATACATTCCTCCGGCAATTGCCTACACTTCACATACAATGTTAACCTCTATTTCTTTAACGACTGCGTAAAGCCAGCAAAAGATGAGATCTACGAGAGTTCTCGAATGAAATAAATTCGGCATTTATTTACAAAAGCAAGATTACTGTATGTCACGTTTCTTCATGTCCAAACTCTAGTCTGATAACTGTTGAATAGTATCACACATTAAACTGAAGGCTAATATAAAGTCGTGTTTTTTTTCTGTTGTCCTTCAATGTGAGTATTTCGTTTTAGTCTCAATTTGAATCACTACAAGAAACAAATGATTAACTGACGACTCACGGTTTTCACACAGCCAAAACAGACCTAGAAACTCGATGCTACCCATTGTGTGCATAGAATTATTATGATTTTTTTTTTTTTTTTGCTTCAATATCAAGCAAACTTGCTCGTACTTTAAATTCCAGCATTATTTGGTGACACGCTATACATAACAGTTTGTCAATACTAGGGTTGTCTGAAAAGTTCTCGACCATAGATCGCAACACTATCGGCAAGAGATTTATTTTCTATGTTGAAACATCTGATATAAGCACCTATATGAAATTGCAAGTCATTCTATCAAGTAGATTGTTTTATACAGCTGTCTGAAGAAAAAGTGTTGTCTGTATCCCTTGAAAAGGATAAAATTGATTATCGTGAAGTTATAAAATTTTTGTAAAAGAAAGTTTACGCAAAAAGGATTCATTTGAAGTTCATAAAAGTTTATGGGCACTCTTCTCCTTCGTTTTCGACAATTAAGAAATGGGCTGCCGAGTTTAAACGTGGCCGTACCAGCCTTGAAGATGATCCACGTGAGGGACGTCGAAAAAGTGTAGCAACACCTGAAATCATTGATCAAGTGTACGATGTGATATTGGATGACCAGCGAGTCAAAGTGCGTGAAATTGCTGAGACTATTTGCATTTCAAAAGAACGTATAGGATATATTTTGCATGAAGAATTGCACATGGAAAAGCTTTTCGCAAGAATGGGTGCCTCGCTTGATCATAACAGATCAAAAACTCACTCGCATGAAAATCTCTGAACAGTGCTTGGTTTAACAAGAATAAAACTGATTTTGTGCATCGATTTATTACTATGGATGAGACTTGGATTTACTATTACACACCGGATTCCAAATAGCAGTCAAAACAGTGGACAGAAGCCAGTTGTTCAGCGCCAAAGAAGACAAAGTCGGTTCCATCAGCAGGAAAGGTCATGGCATCGGTGTTTTATGATGCTAAAGGCATTCTGTTTATTAATTATCTTGAAAAGGGTAAAACAATAACCGGTGAATATTATTCTCTTTTAACCAGACTAGACTAAAAAATTCGTGAGAAAAGTTTCAGTTCGTATTACTTCTCAGAACTTCTTCGAAAAGTGGATAAAACTTTATTAAAAAAAATACACGTTTGCGACGTGCTGGACAAATCGTCTCATCCTTCCTGTTTGTGCATCCAGTATGCATTGTGAGCTGCGTACTAGAATGAAAATGTCATTTCATGTTTAAATTTCTGTGGCTGTTGCTGTTATTCATGTTCAAGTTTCTGGAATGTAAAACTACGTGGACACTGGAATATAAACAAATAATTGATTTAAGCTAATAAATTATCTTAAAATAATTAATTTACAATAAAAACTTACTTATTTTCAGTACTACAGCACTAAATACAGAAAATGTACTAATAACTTATTTCAAAATATACAGTAGGATATTAGAGAAATTTATTTACTCGCATGTACTCTGTTAGGTGCAGAAACTAACCAATTTATATAATGCAAACTTTCAAAAGCAAATAATTCTTTGACTTGAAATAATGTTTTCAGATATTTTATGAAATTGAGACGTGTGGATAGCTAACCCCCGTCATGAACAGGATTATCTCCAGTTCTGTCCTTGCGTACAGTAGCGAAAATCCTTAAGGTTGGGTCCTCACAGGGTTTTAAATAGGTTTCCTGCAGACAGAAACAAACAAACAAAAAGAGCTTTGTTTCTTCAGCAAAATCTTCAGATTGATCTTCTGGCGAAACCCACAACAGTTCATTTATAAAAATGTTCCCTTTTGCGTCCCTAATTCCCATTACCTTTAGGAGGTGTTACTGTTGTTTTGGACAAGTCTTTGTAGACTTGTCCAATTTTCGAAATGTTGAGGGTTTACCATTATCAGTTGATTTTGATACATCATCTACTTTATCAGAATCGGTGAATTTAATCTATTTTCAGTGAGTACTAAAGTATCCATTTCTTTTTTTGTGGAAGTGTCTGGTCGTTTATCTTCAATTATCCTTGCCATAATTTTTTTTACAAGTCGGCTCTCTTCGAATTGAACCGTTTTTGGAGTGAGACCGTAAGCCATACGATTGATGCGCTTAACAGAGAAGCACTCATGATCATAAAGTTCGGTATGGTGAAGTTATCAGCTGATGCTTGAGATGCTGTTGACATTTTCTTGAGTGCCACCTTTTCAGCATGACATAATCTCAGGACAGGTCTGGTAGTGGTAGTTAACTTCTTTATTGCATCTTGGTATGTTATATTTTGTTTCCATCTTTGTGTTTCTTTTTCACCATTCCTCTTCTAACATGCCCGGAAATAAGCCTGATGATCTCCCTCTCAGCTGACACATTTAGCTTTCTTACACAGCAAGATTTGTTTTTATGCTCTTTATTATCACATTGGGCACATGTGGCAGGACCACGACAGGCAGTTTGGGCATGGCCATATTTCTGACATTTAAAGCATCTAAGTGGATTTGGGATGTACAGTCTAACGGGACAATTGAGATACCTTGCTTTTTCAGATGTTGGAAGCTTAGGTGTATCAAAGTAAGGATGATGTTTCTGGTCGGAACCAGGTGACCACTCCTACGTATCAAGATGTCACTTCCTGATTTTTAAGCTCTGAGCATATCTCATCAGGAACATCAAGGAAATCCTATTCTGATATCACCGAGGCATTACTGTGATTGGTATCCCACCTATTCATGTTACTTTTCTACTGCTGTGGGATGTTTTAAATTTTCGATTTAAGTACTTGCGATCTCCAAATGGGATTCGTGTAGATTTTGCGCGACATTTTCTTTATTCGTACTCACCAAGGTAAGCATTTAATCTGACCCAATGAATACCCGAAAAAAAAAATCCATTTCACAAAATTTAGAAGGTCATGTCACTGAGGCGTTACTGTGATTGGTATCCCACCTATTGAAAAAACTGCTGAGAGCAATTTTTCACCAGAAGGTAGTTTTTTAACTGTTTTGGGAGATCCCCCAGTCCTACTGACCCCTTTTGAATAAAGGATGATATTTTTCCTATTGACATTTCACCTGTTGCATGGATGATCAGAAATTTGTACAGTTATACTGGTATCACGTATCTTTCGTTTGTTACTTCGGTTATCAAATGATGTGGCTACAATATCAGTATTTCGTTGTGACCTTGTTAGGGCCATCTGAAACATTTGGGGATGAAAAATTCATGATCGAGGGATTTTTTGTTCGACGTCAAAGCTCCACACTCACCATGGAGCCTCGCATGGATGCCCACTGACAGGCAAGCAATGACTGCGCTCAGGAGTGAAACGCCAGAGCTAACCCGGACGCTATACCAGCAGCACAGCTAGCCTTGCGTTTCGACCTCGGACCATGAGGTAAGAGACTTACTTCAGCACCGTTGATCCGTGGCAATCCCACTAGTCGATTGATCCTGTCGTAAGCATTTAATCCAGGACCTCCCATCTTGCCGAAGCAGAGGCCAAAGCAGTGCAAGACGACACGGATTCCCCTTTCCGGATGTCCACGGTTCGCACAGCTCGACAGACATGGTGGCAGGGCGTTGGATCATAGAGATGGTCTAAAAGAAATAATAACACCATCACTTTTTTTTTAAAAATGAAAAAAAGACCTCGAAGTACAGGGAAGAAGCAAAGAGGAAGAAGAATGAAAAGGGTCAATACTATCGCTTGGAGGTCTCTCCCACTATGAACAGATGTCCCACTGGATGGGGGAGGGAGAAGCTTGGTGTGAACGTGTTAATATATAAACATGAAAGTCGTTTAAAATTCTAAAAATTGTTATGAAGTGTTTCATATAGCAAGTAGATGTAGTGAAAATTGTGAACACAATACCTATCATACTTCTCCTTAAATTCATTCACAACCCTCCAAGCAAAAAATTCCTAACACCCTTGTTAACCACACTCATACACAATCTACAATCTCCATGGATGGCTCCTCATTTTCTCCCTTCCTGCACTGGTCTTAAAAAGTCATCAGTATCAATCCTATAAAATCCCTTTAATAATTTATATGCCTCTATCATATCTCCTCTCCTACGTCTATCAGCTAGATTTTGGAGCCCACAGATCTTCAATCTTTCCTCGTAGGGAACAACCCCCAGACTTGCAACAATCTTTATAACTCGCCTCTGAATCCTCTCCACCATTTCTTCATCACCGAGAAATCTAAGTGACTAGATCTGTGCGCAGTAGTCCAAAAGTCTTATTAATGCCATGTAAAGTGGAACAATAACTTTCTTATCCCTGCTTGCCAGTGTGTTCTTCAACAACCATGTAATTTGATGTGATGTTTTGGCATCACATCAAATGTGATGCCAAAATCCCTTGCCTCATCAACTTCTTGCATTTAAGTTCCATTAATATAGTAAACAGCATGTTACCTCATCCTCCCGAAGTGCATGACCTTACACCAGTGTTTCCCAACGTGGGGCGTACGCCCCACAGGGGGAAATTTGAATATTTTGGGGGGCAATTAGAAAATGATGTTGCATTCGTCACCTCATCACCGATATACTCAAAATACTCACTATTGTCAGTGATAAATTGTCGATGTTGCAACCCTGACTTTCCGAGAAAAAAGTTGACGTCACTAGTACAACAGTCAACATAAATATAGTATCAAGAAGAACCCTCACAAAAGCAAACTGAGTCTATTAGAACTTTATTCAACATAAAAGGAACAATGCCATGACTTTTTGACGAGACAGAAACGGAATACCGAAATTCAACTAGTTTTGCAAAAAAAAAATACTGTTTCCCTTCCCGTCGTCATATTTAGTTGAATGTATCTTTAGTGCTGTAAATGACTTGCTACTGAAAAAAATAAATCATCTGGATATCACAAACCATGGGGATTTGAGATTGAAAATTACTAAATTAGTACCTCAAATAAAAACTCTGCAGCAGACATCAAGCTCAAGGATCGCATTAACTTGGATTTTATTTTATGTTCAGTTCGATTTATGTTTTATAATATACAAAGTGTAATATAAAATTTATATTCATTGAAGAAAGTCAAATTAAAAACAGTTTTACCTATGTTCCTTTTTTATTTAAAGTACATATTTATATTATACTTTTTCAGAACTTGGCTGACTATTATGCTGGATGGGGGACATTAAAATCTTTGAGGCGCTGAGGTGGGGCATGATCCAAAACTTTGGGGAAACACTGCCTTACACTTAGCCATGTTAAACTGACAGCCATTTACCTTAGCCCATACCGTCAGCCTATTTAAGTCATCCTGCAAGATATGTACATCATCTGCATTGACTATCGCTCTTCCTAATTTTGCATCATCAGCAAACAAGTGGATATTTCCTTTCAAATTATTTCCAATATCATTAATGTACAAATTAAACAATAGAGGACTGAGCTTTGGGGTACACCACAAGTCACCTGCCTTCTCCTGGACTCAGCTTCTCCATAAACCACTCTTTCTATCCACCAGCCACCCTCTAATCCAAATCACAATCCATACCCATTTGCTCTAATTTATGCAACAGTTCCGTGTGGAATTCTGTCATCTTTGCAAAGTCCAGCAGTATCACTGAGTAAGGATTTCCTTTATCCAACTCCACTGTACTTGTCCTTTATTATAGAAAGTAAGCAAGTTACTGATGCGAGACCTACCCTTCACAAAACCATGTTGCCCCTTATAAAGTATCATATTGCTGTCCACCCAGTCCTGAATTCTAATTTTTACCAATTTCTCCAAAATCTTAACCACCACTTCAGATATATTGATTGGTCTATAATTTGCAACCACTGTCTTGGAGTCTCCTTTATGCAGTGGAATTATTTCCCCTCTTTCCACTCTATTGGAACTTTACCAGAACTGAGGCTTAAATTAAACAACCTGGTTAGAGCAGGTGCTAATTCTCTTGCACAATCTCGTAACACATGGGCTGATATGCCATCTAACCCAATGGCAGTGTTAGCATTAAGGTTCTGTAATATACTAAGCACCTCTATTTCGTCTATCTCTAGACTCTTATCAGTCAATGACACATTTGACACTGCACTGTCACAACCAAGATGGTACACTTTTGCAAAATGATCACTAAGTAACTCAACTATTTGATTTGCTTCTATAATTTCCCTACCATCAACACTTTTTAAAGTCATCCTTCCATGGTTATTCCTCCTTTTATTTGCCACATAGCGAAAGAACTCCTTAAGATATATTTTGGACCCATCAACTGGCTTCCTCTCATAATTAGCTTTGGTTTTCCTTGCCATACAGGTTACTCTCTTTTGCTTGTACCGCTCATCTCTTTTTTCTTTATACTTCTACCACAAACTTTTCTTTATCTGCAACTCCTGCTTAATAATATTATTCATCCATCTTACTCCTACTTGATTTCTCCTTCTGACTCTGGGAATATAGTCTGATACAGATTTCTTTAAATACTCCTTGACAATCTCCCACGTACCATCAATCTCTCCCCTTCAAATTCTCATGCCATAGCACTGCTGAAAGCTGACTTCCCAGCTAGTCATAATCACCAGCCTTGTAATTCCACATATACCCCTTCCTAACAGAATGTTCAGCACATCTTACAATCTCCCAGGTCAAGACCACATGATCGCTTTCCCCGAGTGGAGACAGTGTAATCAAATTACTTATTGATATGTTCTCCGATGCTATGACCAGATCTAACACTTTCAAATCACTTGTCCCTTCCATTACATCTTAACAACTGTAAACTCCATTTCCTTTGTTCCTTGTGACCATTCCTTCTTCCAGTCTATGTGCCCAAAGTTAAAATCCCCTATAATAATTACTCGATCTTCACTCATCATGCTAATTTGCCAATACATACTATTCACATTCTCCCCCTTATCCCCATTGGATTATAACAACAACCAATTACATATTTCGCCCTGTCGATCTCTACTCGCCCCAAACAGCCTCAAATGAACTCCCTCTACACACCTGTCACATTGAGGCACTTCTACCCTTTTCTGGCTTTAATACTTCGTCTATCATTAGTAAAACCCCTCTCCCATTCTGTTATCTCTGTCCTGCCTGAAAATACTGTACCCCTTACATTTAATCCCTATAACTATATCATTCTTAGTTAACCAAGTCTCACTAATTCCTATAATTTTTGACCAAGTTGTACTAAGTAATGACAAAAATTCTTCACACTTATTCCGAATACTTCGGGCATTAGTATACATAAACTGCAATACTCCCTCTCCCTGTTTGTGAATTAGCCCACTCTGTATACAGCAATTCCTCGATTAGTGCGTCGTTTTTTTTCGATACCCAAATTCGATTGGTGCGCCTATATACATCTTAAAAATAAATATTACAGATTTTAAAAATTTTCGATCTCTACATTTTAAATGTAGAGATCGAAAATTTTAGGCTAACTATTTTAAAAAAATCACTCACCAGGATGAAATAATTTAGTTACTAATTTGAAGCATTTTACAAAGTTATTTTTTAATGGCATACTACACTATTTCCATGTACACTATGTTCCAAATTTACCGCCAAAATTATGTCGCCTGCTGTACATAGCATTTTGCTGATCATATCTCGTGCAATTGTTTTTCTTACTTTTTTATTTTAAATTATTTTCCTAACCTTTAATTATGAGTAAAAGAAGTAGTGAACAAAAAATAGAAGTGTGAAAATGATTCGAAAAGTAATCTGATTGGAAGAAAAACTTGAAATAATAAAGAAAAATGAACAAGGCCAGTCCAGAGCAAAGATAGGACAAAAACACGAAAATTGGTGAATCAACTTCTGAATACAAAGAGAAAGGTAAGGCTGCTTCACGTTCATCATTCATGCACTCGAAATCAAAGTATTATAATGATTGAATTAGAGAGACTTCTTTTTACATGGATCGAAGATTGTAACCAAAAACGGATTCCGCTAAACACTGGCCTTATTAAATCAAAAGCATTAGTCTCTTTGTAACCTGGAAAGAAAGGGCTATCAATGATGGAAAAGAAGAATTCCACGTTAGTGCTGGGCGATTTGAGCGTTTCAAAAAGAGAAATAGCCTACATAATGTTCTCATCACAGGCGAAGCTGCAAGTGCAGATAAGGAGATATCCAGAGATTTTGAAGAAAATTGTGTAAGAAGGGGACTATTTTGATTAAAAAAAAAAAAAAATTTAATGTCGATAAAGCCGGCCTATTTTTGGAAGCGAATGCCTTCCAAGACTTTTCTAGCCAAATCAGAGAAATCTCAGCCTGGTTATAAAGTTGCAAAGTCGAATGAAATTACTGCTAACAATATGCGAGCCGTTAGGAAGCATATTCTTCTACACTGTGCAAATGATTTTAGAGGCTTTTCAAATGAATCTAAGTTAATTAAATCTCATTCTGAGAAGTTGAGTGATTCCTGCCTGCTAAATTTAGATGCACAACGGGAATATCCTGAAGAATATGAAGACAATTTAATCATTGACAAGCCCAAAGAGGTTTCACAGAAAGAATTTGAACATGGTTTTCGTACTATCGAAGTTTTTAAGCAGCAATGCTTAGAGACTGACCCTGGTGAAGAGAGAACCAGTAAAATTTGCAGAAGACGCAATAGGGCCATATCGTCAGTTGTATGAAAAAAAAAAAAAAAAAGAAAAGAAACAGAATGCTCGCCAAACTACGTTAGCTCAATTCTTTGTTAAGTAGAATAATAAATTTATATTCTGAATATGTTTTATTGATTTTCAGCTTCATGGTTTTCCTTAAACTAGACCTTGAGACATACCTTAATTCTTTTATAAAAAATTAAGCGTAAAAAAAGAAATCTGAGGAACGAATTATACTTTTTCCCATAGGTTATTATATTCGATTAATGCGCCTGTTTTTAAGAACGCATTAATCGAGGGATTGCTGTACTGTTAATCAACTGCGAACATTTAATCCCAAATTCACAGTCAATAAATAAATGTTATGAATGCAGAGGAAATATATATTAGTACATATATTTGAATTAAATATATATTAAGATGAGAAACTGTTTTAAAAATTTTCGTTGAATAATAGAACTGTTGGTAGAGCTTCTGCTACTAATGACTCGCAAAAAAAGTTAAGCAAGTTTGAGCGCGGTTAGTAGTTGGAAGGGTTCAATCGTTCGATGCTGTTGGCACACTCTTCCTCGATGAGTCTTTGGACTCCCTGGAGGTGTCACATAATAATAATAATATGTTGATTCATAAAGAAATATTCGCTTAAAAAGGAAAATTCATATGGAACTTATGGAAAATTCATAATGATAATTAATGCTTATAATTTACATTAGAAATAATTATTTTCCCTTGAAAATTTCATAATTTTATTAAATAACTAAGCTTATTTGAATACTAGGTAAACGTGCAAATAAAATTACTGTATATTACAAATATCTAAATGTACCTCATCCATATGTGACACGTCACTGCGCGCCAGTATACACCGTACTTGCTTACCCTTCCCCCCCAATCTCTCTCTCTCTCTCTCTCTCTCTCTCTCTCTCTCTATATATATATATATATATATATATATATATATATACATACACACACACACACACACACAAAATAAGCTGAAGGAAATTTTAAATCATTACATACAATAATTATTTTTAAAGTAACCTTTAATGCCAGTTTAGTTTTTTTAGTTCATCAATTTAAGTTTAGTGAAAATGGCATCAAGAATCCAGAGTACGAAATGGAGTTTCTGGGGGGAAGGGAAGGATTTTTTTTTTTTTTTTTCGATTAACGCTGTCGCAGAAACAGATTGAGACTGATGATTACCAATTGGAATTAGGTCTGAATAAACCGAAATAGATCGAAAGTTGTTAGTTTTGTACTTGGGGAGCAAAACATTGATTTCCTTATATAACTCCTTGTCTGTACCCTTAAATGATACCGGAAACAAAGAAAAGATAGACGTGAGAAATCTAAGGAACAAAAATTTCCCAACTACGAACACTCTGCGTACAGGATCACAAAAAAGCAACCAACGCACTGATGTGTCTATTTATACTTTTCACAGTAAGCGGAGACTTTGGTGGAATGGAAGAGGAAACGAAACACAAAGACGTCTTGCTCACTCCCCCCCCCCTCACTTTCTCCCTCGGATGTAACTGTTTCTTCCAACAGGAAACAGAAATAACCTTTGGCGACAACAAAAACTATTTTCGCTTCTCTTATGCAAATCCTTAGGCATGATTGTTGCGAGTTTATTCTTAAAGCGATATTGTAATTATTTTATTTATTTTCGATACGTTTTCAGAAATCAAAGCCGACGCTAAGAGAGAGATGAAATTTGTCGAAAGAGATCTTTTACTAAAAATTTCGAAGCAATTATAACTTTGGTATAAATGGAACAAAGTTATGCGACGGCCAGAGACACACTTTTTACAAATATTAAACCAAACAAACAGTAAAAGACATACGCACACAGAAAAAGTTTATTATTTTAAACATCAGTGTACATTAAGTATTAAGGTATTTTGAATAACAGATCTCTAAGGAAAAATTAAAACTAGTAGCCTTAATAGCCTTACAGTAGAAAGATGGGTGGCTACAGAAATGTCAACTGTTGCGACAGACTGTCTGTCAGTTTCCAAAGGAAGGCTAAACAGCGCTGCCTACTCCCTTGGGGTAATGAACAGAAGAAAGGATTCTTCAGTCATAGAAAAGCATGATTAGCATGCTTGCCTGCAGCCGCAGTTATGCCTAGTTTTTTTTTTTTTTTTTTTTTTTTTGGCACTGTTTTAATAGTACTGTAGAAGTTTGTTACTATAATCAGATGACAGAGAGAGAGAACACAAACGAAGGAATTCAGTGATAACAGAATTGTGTGTGTGATCATTTTCACCAGGTTTATATTTCAACGAATTGAAACAGATGTGGATGGACTGGAGAAGTTGAAGATATTACAGTACCTTTGTGTACACACACACACACACACACACACACACACACACACACACACACACACACACACACACACACACACACACACACACAGTGGAATTAAATGGGATATCAACGCTAGCAATAACAGAATGCCCTGGATCTACTAAACTTCAATCTCAACGAGTGGCGTAGCTGGAGGGGGCGATCCTCCCCAGGCGGCACTTTGAACCTTTTTGAACTTTTACAGTTAATTCTAAAATAGTCTCGAGAACTCATTTCCAAATATTGTAATACTACTGCGAATTTTCCTCACAATTGCCGTAAGTGTTGCTAGTTGTGAGAGGAGTTTTTCTAAATAAAACTGATTAAGAATTACCTACATTACTATGAAATAGACTTCGCCAATGTCATCGACGATTTGGCTAACAGAAAAGCAAGAAATATAACATTTTAGAATGTTGAAATTAAAGTTTTACTTCAAAAATAAACATAGTGTTTTAATTTCTTTTCCTATACGTCGTTTTGACTTTTGTAGTATTTTTGGTGTGTATTGAGAGGGGCGGCTAAAGCTCTAGCTACACCACTGATCTCAAAAAATGCCCAAAAAAGGAAAGCAGGCAAGTTAAGAGTTAAGGGACAGTGCTAGGACAAATGCAGCTAATTATAGACCATTCTTATTGGAGGCCTGCAGCGGCTTGAAAAAGTTCTGTTTGGTCTGTACAGCAGGGTTTCCGGATTATGCAAAAATAACAAATAAATAAATTACAAAAAATCTATAAAACTAATAAAAAAAAATGAAAAAAAAATTCGTTGCCCACCTTCGGTACAGATGTGCTCTACCCCTCCTGTCCAAAAAGAAACCGAACTTAAAATATAAGAAACTAGTGGCGCCACCTGTTGTATCTTTTTGTTGTCGAAAGCGGCAACCTTCATTAGTGTTGTGTCCAGTGGTGACTCATACATAACCACTCTGACACTGCAGCACCCCAAGGAAAAAAATGAAAAAATTAAATTTTGTTTGTGTTTATAAATAATAACAATGCTTACAGCATTATATAAATGCAATACAACATGTTAAAGGTTACAGCTTATGTTTTGACATTGATTGAATAGTTAATAATTGGAATTGTTCGATTAACGCTTTAGATTACGAAACAAATTCAAACAAGTGTTAGAATTATCAGGCGAATTGCAGCTAGACTCGCCGATATTCGTTTGCGCTTCTCATTGCACGTTACAAGTGATTCCGACAAGCAATGATTACAACATTATTATTATTATTATTCCTGACACCTCCAAGGAGTCCGAGGACTCATCGCGGGAGGACAACTACAACTGTCTCAACCACTACACCGAATCTCTCCTACTAATCATCTCCATTAACGCCATCTACCGGCCACCACAACTAGTTTTTTTTGTCTGTAAATTGCGTGTGTTCTGAAGGTCCGATTTGTCTGTATGCGGGAGGAAAAAACCCTGTTACCTCCGTATGAGATTGGCTAACTCACCTTCATTTGAAATTGTCCAGATAAAGATTTCTCCCATCGCGACGATAATCGAACTTAGGCCTATTCCAATCAAAGGGCACAATGTACCGTCGTTCTTCCAATTGCGCTACGGAGGCGCATAATGTAATATCAAATAGGAAATAACACAAATATGATGTAATATCAAATGAAAAATGTAAAGAAAAGTCTGTAGTTTTATGCATCCTTACTCAATTAGCACAAACTGACATTAGCTTATTAATTTCTGTTAAAAGTTCACAGTTTTGTTTTGTAAACTGAACTAATAATCAAATAATTACATGTATTCATTGTAGGTGTTAACATTGTGTGCATATCCAGCTTTGCTGAATGATGATAGTTTCCCTTCAGACGTCAAAGAACGTGTTAAAGTTATTCTTGATCAGTGTGGTGGTCGTAGTATAGGTAAGTGAAACAGATAATAAACTTTAATACCTTTATGTTACACATTTTACTTAATCTTCTTTTAAGAACATATTGAAACACTTCATTAATGATGTCTTTAGAAAGATCTGTCAACCTGGTTAACTGAGCTGTAGGTTTTACAAATGTACAAATTTCATAAATACACTTTGAAAAGCTTTTTTGAAAGAAATTCAATATTAATAAACAAAAATATTGAAACATAAAACACGATATAAAAATATAAAGTTTTATTCTAAACTAAAATGTAATATTAATGTAAATTATAAATAAAACTTTAAAGATAAGTACCCCCCCACACACACATAAGTTATTATTATTGATTCAGGCCTCCATGGAATCACAAGACTCTTGAGAGGCTCACCTTAGAAAACACAGTCTATCTTACCATTCCTTGAACCCATTGACTGTTCGTGCTCATGCCACTCTATCAGGCAATGCATTCCATGGTTCAACTACCCTCCATACAAAGAAACCAGTTCTTACCCTCTTGCTCATAACTTCCAGGAGTGGCTCCTTGTCCTTGCTCCTTTCCCCTGTTCCACCAAATGAAAGAACTCCCCAGTGTCAACCCTGTAACTACCTCTCAACAGTTTAAAAGTTTTAATCATATCACGTCTTCTTCTGTCTACCAAACTTTGCAATCCACATTCCTTCAGTCTATCCTCATAACTAACATTGTACAGTTCTGATATCATCTTTGTTATCTGCCTCTGTACTCTTTCCAAGGTTAATTTGCTGGCCTGGTTGGCCAAGCAGTTAGCGTATCTGCTCTCCAGCCAAAACTGCAGGTTCGAATCCCGCTGTGAGCATCGATGTTTGTGATTGTTTGTGAAAATACTAGTGGTGGTTGTCAGTACATAGCGTTGGTGTAGATAATAAGGTGGAGATGTAGGATTGTAGAGTGGGTGCCCTCCCTTGATAAGTCTTTGGACTCCCTGGAGGTGTTATGTAATAATAATAATTTCTCTTCTTCAAATCTTAAGCACAATAGCCCAGATGTAGTCTGATTAGGGCACCTTTATACAGTGGAATGACAACTCTTAACTATGCTGGTCAGTGTCCTTTTCAGTATTGCAACGATCCTCTAGTTTAGCTTCACAACCTTTGCAATATGTCTCCTGAATTTCAGGTTTCCTTCAGTCATCACTCCCAGATACCTTTCCCCCCATTTGGGGAAGGTGTATGTTATTCGGTGTCCTTTTTATTAAAAGGAACAGAAAATGCAACTTATCAGAGTTGTCATCCATTAAATGTGATCTAATTTTTATACAGATTAATCCAAAAATGGTAAAAGCTCTCTCAGATTTGATACTTGTTAGTCAAATTGTCATAGGGAAATAGAAGCCATTTTTAAATATTTTTGTCTTATTTCTTCTTGAAAATATGTCAGTTCCTTTTTAATGAGTTGTTAGTGCTTTCTGCATCTTTACCTAGGTTGGATCTTCATATGCTACTTCAGTTTTTTCTTTATTGTCACTTGAAGATTTTTCTTCATGATACTGAAAGAACTTATTCTGAAGTTTCAGCATCTAGGACTTGGAATCACTAACTACTTCAAAATTCCATAATCATCATCATCATTCAATTTCTTGAGATCATAAAGATGTTGCAGAATACCAGAATAACTTGGTATTCTGCATTACTTTTTGTATGTTTGTCATTACTTTTTTGTGAGCTGTCAGTGCATCTTTAAGTTCATTGCTTAAAAATGTGTTCTGATTTGTTAGTTCATTGAGCATAAATTTAATCTTACTGCAACTTTTACAGCACCTTATTGGCTGCAATGCTATATTGTGTGAGAGAGCAGACAAGTTTATCTGTAAAACTGTATCTATATCTCTGTCATAGCCAGCAAACTATCCCAACTGGTTTCTGGACTCCAGTGTTAGTGAGAGGTTATTGCATTCTTCTTTTACATGTTTTTGGAGTATATTATCTTTTTTTTTTGTTAAACTATGAAATATCTTCGCTACCATTGATATAGCTGTATTTAAGGAAATTACAATGCAGACTACTATATTGACTAAAATAAATTTAATAATAAATTTAATTAATACTTCCTATATTATGGTTATGAAGAGCATTTGAGAGAATTTGGATTACAGGGGTTGATAGATAGGAGGAAAAGAGGAGATACGAGAGAGAGACCTTCAAGTTAGTTAAGTTATCAGATAAGTGATCAGTTAAGTTATCAGATTAATATGGAAGAACTTATAAAAAGACTGGATATTAACATGGGAAGAACAAGAGATCATCCCTGGAAGATGCATAAAAATGTGGGGAAGAAAGGTGTGTGGAATAGATATTTTATGTGGAAAGTTGTTACTGAGTGAAATGCATTACCTGAGTGCTTTGTGAGTGCAGGTAATGTAAATACACTACTGATCAAAAGTATCCGGACACCTACTCGAAACTCTAATCAGACATTCCATGTGACACATTTTCCAGCAGTGAACATTAATACGGGGTGGGTCCAACCTTTGCTTCTATGTCAGCTCTAACTCTGCAAGGGAGACTTTTTACCAAGTGTCAGAACGTCTCTGGAGGAATGACAGCCCATTCTTCCTGAAGAGCTGTAGCCAGAGCAGTTCGTGATGTGGGTCGTTGGGGTCTGGAGTGAACTCGGCATTCTAATTCATCCAAAAGGTGTTCTATGGGATTCAGGTCAGGGCTCTGGGCCAGCTAGTCCACAAACCATTCCCTCACAGACCTTGCTTTATGGCAGGTAGCATTGTCATGCTGATACAGACAATAGTCATCACTGAATTGATGATCTACCATAGACAGTATGCAACAGGTCAAAATGTCCCTGTACCCTTCTGCATTTAGATTTCTGTGTAGTGTTACGAAAGGGCCAAGTCCATTCCATGAAAAACATCCCTACACTGTAACGCCACCTCCTCCAAATTTGTTGTGCACTACACACGCTTGCAGGAATCATTCTCCAGGCATTTGCAACACCAAGACCCTCCCATCGGACTGCCACACGGTAAAGCGTGATTTATCACTCCAAATCACACGTTTCCAGTTGTCCACTATCCAGTGTGTCACTCTTTACACCAGTGCAGGTAGCACTTAGCATTCACAGGAGAAATGTTTGGTTTATGGGAAGCTGCTCAAGCATGAAACCCCATTCCTCTTAACTCTTGATGCACAGTCATGGTGCAGGCTGGACAGTTAGCAGCACTGCAGAACTCCCAAGTGATTGTTTCACTTGATGTCTGGCAATTTCCACGAACCACCGTCTTCAACGCTTGATGGTCCCTGTCTATCATCAAATGTGGCCTGCCCAACTGTGATTTTGTTGAGGTTGTGCCTTCATGTTTCCACTTTGAAATCACATCATCAACTATTGATTTTGGCAACTTGAGGAGGGTTAAAATGTCTCTAACAGATTTCTTACTGATGCGGCAACCAATAACTAGTCCACGTTTGAAGTCACTGAGCCCCCCCCCTTGGCCCACTCATTCTGTTAGTACTTCTTATCACTGAACAACACATGGCTCTATGCCTCCTTTTATGCCAGTGAGTGACGTCATAGTGACATCTAGATGTCAGTTTATGAATTACAGAGGGGCATCCGAATACTTTTGATCAAATATTGTAACTTCAAAGCACGTTATGATAGACATGTTGCTGGTTGAGTGGGCCTCCCACAATTAGTCTACTCCATGGAGGTTACCAAATAATAGTAATAATAATAATATTTCAGCAAAGTCAAATTGCCATCATCAGAGAATGAAAAACATGATAAATGCACACACTACACTACACTATACTAAGTAATGAAGATGAAGCATATCAACTGAGAATAGGTCTAAAGTCCTAAATAGTGCTTCTAGCGGGTAAATTGTGCACCTTTTGCTGCTGGGCTGAAAGGATGAGAGCTTCCCAAGTTTGGGGCATGCAGTCAAATTTGTCAAGGTTAGGATAGTTTCATAAGGTAGAAGTAGATTCAAGGAAAAGTCTTTTATATTTATATTTGCTATGATGGAGTAAAGTGGCTTTTTTCCAGCATATTCTGTGGTTGTGTCTAAAGCATGGTCAGTAACTGGGTGAGAAATTTAAGGATGTAAGTGAGAGTATTAGAGCGCAAAAACAGAGGGTGAAAGAATTGATAGTTGTGGCAGTACGAATGAATTGAAAGGAGATAAATTTTTTATGAGAGAGGACTTGAAAGTATTGTTAAAAGGTAGTGAAAGAAAAGAGTGACAGAGTTAGAATGGTGAGTCTCTTCCCTTGGTATGACAGAGAGGAGTTTAGAAGGAGGGCCATAATCGCAAATGACATTATGTGCAGGTTATGCAGACGGTGTGGCGTGGAGTGAGTTTTAATGGGCAAAAGGATTTATACAAGATGGATGGCCTGCATTTGAATGGACTTGGTGTGCGGAGACTGGAAAAAGTGTTGCTGAATGAAGTGAAAATGGATGTGCAGAACCAGGGAAACTAGAACTACCAAGGAGGAGGGGGTGGAGTGGATATGCAGATCAGTGAGACAGTTGAGCGTAAGAATGTATATAATGTACCTGAGCCAGTACTAAGGACAAAAAATCGCAATGGGATAGTTAGAAAAGTGCATCAAGATAGGGGTGGGACAAAGGGATCACTGCATTTCATGTATACTAATGCCAGGAATATTAGGAACAAGAAGGAAGAATTTTTGACTTTGATTGGCTCTTCCTGGCCACTGGTTATTGGCATTAGTGAAACATGGCTGACAGAAGATGATATAGTTAGTGGGATAGAATGTGTAGGTTATAGTGTGTTTAGGAGGGACAGAGAGAATAAAATAGGGGGGGGGGTAATTGATGATAGCTGATGAACTGCAGCCAAGGAGAATTGAAGTTGTATTGCAGGATAGTGAAAAGAGCTCATTTGAGGCTATTTGGTGTGAGATTGAGACTGGCAGAATAAAATATACAGTTGGGTGCTGCTATCGACCAGGTGATGGAATAGATGGTGGAGATAGTATGCATAAACAAATTGATGAAATGGGTGGAAGGAGGGTAATTATTATGGGGGATTTCAACTATGGTAACATTGATTGGAAGGAGGAGAGGACATATGTGAGGAAGGAAATGGATTTTATTCAATTATTAAGGGATAACTATCTAGGAAAGCATGTAATTGAAAATACTAGGGGCGTGAGAGTGCTTGACCTGGTAATAGCATTGACTGTAATGAATATGATCATGTTGCCACCTATTGGTGAGAGTGATCATAAAGTCTTGACCTGGGAGATGGCTAAAGGTGTGGAATTTTCAATTAAGACAGGGTATATGTGGAATTACCATGCTGGCAAGTATGACAAACTTAGGAGATTGCTTGGATCAGTGCCATGGCATGGACAACTGCAAGGGCTGGATGTCGATAGAGCATGGGAAGTGGTCAAGGAGCATTTACAGGAGGTTATGGCTGATTGTATACCTAAGGTCCGAATAGTAAAACAAGTAGGGGTTAAATGGATAAATATCACCATTTAAGGTGAAATTCATCCATTTAACTGGATTATGCAAGGGGATTATGAAAGGAAACTAGCACTAGCTATGCAAGCTAAAGAGAATCCCAAACAGTTCTTTCAATATGCTGCAAGCAAGAAAAAACTGTACACGGCAAAATGATTTTAAGGAATGACGATGATAAGGAGGTCACTGAATCAGTCAATATAGTGGAGTTACTGAGCGCGCACTTTGCAAAAGTATATCATCCAGGTGGTGATATTGAAAAAAATGAAGGAACTGTTAGCTTATACAGGAATTGTGATGAATGAAGTGGAGGTGAATAGTCTATTACAGAACCTTTAATGTCAATACATCTGTGGGATTGGATGGTGTACCGGCACGGGTCTTGCGTGAAGCAGCTAAAGAATTATCAGTGTCCTTGACCATGTTGTTTAATCTGAGTCTCAGGTCTGGTTTAGTCCTGAAGGTGTGGAAAGAGGGGAAAATATTTCCACTGCATAAAGGAGGATCCAAGACTATGGTTGCAAATTACCGACCGATAAGCATATCAGGAGTCGTTGTCAAGGTCTTGGAGAAAGTAGTCAAGGGAAAAATACAAGAATGGATTGATGAAAATGAGATACTATACGGGGACAGCATGGCTTTGTGAAGAGTAGATTGTGCCTCAGTAACTTGCTCAAGTTTTATAACATGGTGACAGCTGAACTGGATAAGGGTAATGGGTTTACAGTGATACTGCTGGACCTGGCAAAGGCGTTTGACAGGATACCACATGGAATTCTAATCCGTAAACTACAACATATGGGAATAGATATAGGGTTGGTGAGATGGATAGGTGGGTGGTTGATGGAGAGATATCAAAGAGTAGTTTATTGGAGTAGAGTCCAAAAGACTGCCTGTGACTAGTGGTGTGCCGCAGGGTTCTGTTCTTGGACCAATGCTGTTTAATTTGTTCATTAACGATATAGGGAAGTATCTAAGAGGAACAGTTCATTTGTTCGCTGATGATGCAAAGTTGGGTAGGGCAATAGTGAATGCAGAAGATGTCAAAATCTTGCAGGACATCTTGGATAGATTAGAGTTCTGGACTAAAGAGAATGGATGTCAATTTAATGTGACAAAATGTGAGGTTATGCATTTTGGGGTGAAAAGATTAGCAGCAGTATATCACATTGGTGGAACTGTACTCCAAGAGATTGATGAGGCCAGGGACTTGGGAGTGTTGGTGGATAGGGAGATGAAGTTTAGGGGGGCACATTGCAAAAGTAGCTAAATAATCTAATCAACTCACTTGGTTGTTGAAAAATACCTTGATGAGCGGAGACAAGCTAAGACCTCATCTCAACTACTGTGCCCAGATTTGGTCACCTAGGTTCCTTCTTGATGGGGAGGAGGTGGAGAGGACCCAGAGGCGAGTGATTAAGATGATAGCAAGTCTATGGAATGAACTATATGAGAACAGGTTGAAGATTTGTGGGTTGCAGAAATTAGTTGATAGGCGGAAAAGGGGAGATATGATTGAGACATTCAAATTGCTAAAGGGTTTCTATAGGATTAATTCAGAGGATATTTTTGAGATTAGGACTGGTGGTGGGAGAACTAGGGGACACCTATGGAAGCTGGGCAAGAGTGTGGTTAGCAGTGGTGTTAGAGCTGGGTTCTTTACTTTTAGAGTGGTAAATGAATGGAATATGCTGCCAGAGTCTGTTGTGGGTGCTATGATAGTGAGCGAGTTCAAGGCAAGGTATGATAGATACTGTGAGAATGTCATATAGTTGTGTGGACATGATGTTTAGGGCCTCCCTCGATGAGTCTAAGCACTCCCTGGAGTAGCCCGAAAATAATAATAATAATTCCTATCAGATAGCCAGTCTGTTCAAATGCACTAATCCCAACTCATTCCACTCTAATTTGACTATCAACTTATCATGTGGTAATCTATCAAAAGCCTTTGCAAAATCTAAGGGTACTGCTACGTATCACTCTCCTCTGTCCAATGAATTCGTCACCTTATTGTAATAAGTAGATTACTAAAACATGACCTCCCTTTGGCAATCCATGCTCTCCATCAAAGACGATTCCATTGTTGCCACCCACTTCTGGATCCTAGTTCTCACCAGCTTCTTCAACAACTTAATCATAATACCTGGCACACAGATAGACCTATAATTTGATGTCCGAGTTCTTTCACTTCCCTATGAAGCAGCACAATCTTGCCCTCCTTTCACTTCTTTGGTACTGCTCTCAACTTCCGTGACATTGCATTCAAGAATGAAAGATCTTTATGAACTGCTCATTAAGTATGTCCACTATATCTTCCATAGCAGTTGTTCTTATACCATTTTCTCCAATCAATGTCATCCTTCCATAATCATTCTTTTTTTTGCAGGCTACATATCGAAAGAACTCCCCAAGATTCTTTTTGGCTTCATTAGTTAACTGCTGCTCATTCCTTACTTTTGCTACTCTTACCAACCAAATTACCCCCCTTGCCTGTTTTTTGTAATCCTCATGGAAATGCTTATTACCACTCTTCTTATGCTGCCTCCATAATGCCTTTTTCCTCTGTATTGCATGCTTAATCTCTTCATTCATCCATTTCAGACCTACTTTATTTAACCTTCTAACCTTTGGAATACATTTAGACATTGCTTCTACTAGACCATTCTTGAATTCTAGACCAAGTTGCATTGATCTCCTTTCCATCTAACTCCTCATTCCATGCTACACCTGCCAGCTGTCTCCCGAGTGCCTTATAATCACCTGCTTTGTAGTTCTGCATATACCCTTTATTCAGAGTCCTCACACTGCTGGCACCCACCAAGGTAATCACTTCATGGTCACTCTCACCAACCATCCCTTAACTAACAGGAAGGTCTCGATCATATTATCTCCTCCTATCCACCAAACTCTGTAATCCAAGTCATTGATATCAAAATTATATCATTTTGGTCATTTGACTTTGGACTCTCTCTAGTGTTTTCACAGCACATTGAAAACTAAGTGACCAAATCTGAGCACAATAGTCTAAGTATGGTCTGACCAGTGTGTTATATAGAGGCACTTCCACCTTCTTACCCCTACATGTCAATGTACTGTTCTTTATCATAGCAGCCATATGATATGCAGTCTTTACAACACTTGCAATGGTCCCTGGAACTTTAGTCCACTGTTTACCATCACCCGGAGATCCTAAATCTCATCCACTTCCTGAAGTGCATCAAAAATACAGTATGTAAGCTTATATCTCAGTATCCCAAAGTGTGACACTCTTCATTTTTTTAACATTAAAATTATAACCCCATTCATCTGTCCAAGTTAAAAGTCTATTCAAATCTTCCTGTAGAGATTAACATAGCAATACTCCTGATAATTCTACCTAACTTTGCACCATCAGCAAACATTTGAAGATCCCCAGTCAATCCACATGAAATATCATTAACAAACAAGTTAAACAGTATAGCCCAAGAACCCTGAGGCATGACACTCACCTTTCTTTTCTGAGATACTGCTCCATTACACACAACTTGCTGGTATCTTTCAGGAAGCCAATCTTCAATTTATCTAACAAATCTGTTATCTAATCCCATTTTCTGCAGCTTATACACTAATCTGTCATGTGGTAATCTATCAAATGCCTTTGTAAAGTTCAAGAAAATCACTATATATGAATCTTCTTTTGCCAACAGATTTGTTACCTTAAGCAGATTGCTGAAGAAAGACCTGCCCTTTACAAACCCATGATTAACCATCATTCTACCTTGGTAATTTACTTCTTCTGCAGCTTTTCCCACTTAAGTAGGGTTGTTGTTTGTAGTGAGTCTCCTCCACAACCTCCTGTCTTGGGCTGTAGCCACATCCAAGTTCTTCATCCTCAAGTCCTCCTCCACCATCTTCCTCTATCTCTTCTCTGGATGCCCATTCTTCCTCCTCCCCTGTACATCCATCTGCATGACCTTTCTTCCCACATACTCTTCCTCCCTCCTCATCACATGACCAAACCATCTCAACCTTGCCTCCTGTATCTTTCCTCCTAAGTTCGTAACTTTCACTGTTCCCGTCACATAGTAATTTCTCAGACGATCCTTTCTGGTCACACCGCCCATCCACCTAAGTTCTCATCTCCGCTACCTCCATCCTGCTGATGTTATATTTCCTCAGGGCCACAGTTTCTATAGCATACGTCATAGCTGGTCTCACTACTGTCCTGAAGATTTTGCCTTTTAGATTGATTGGCACCCTCTTATCGCATAGTACTCCAGCCATCTCTCTTCAATTCCTCCATCCTGCTTGTATCCTGCATCCCACTTCCTTCTCGGCATCACCGTCCTCTTTCATTGTTGAACCTAAGTATCTAAAGTCACTGACCTTCCTGATGACATTTCCTTCCAGCTCCAGATGTGTTTCCTGGGTGCCATCCACTTTGCAACACATATACTCTGTCTTACTTCTGCTCAGTCTCATACCTCTCTCTTTTCTAGTACTTTCTTCCAACTTTCCAGTTTAGCTGCCACTTCTCTTGATTCTGCACACAGCACAATGTCATCTGCATACAACATAGTCCAAGGCACGTCTTCTCTCACCACCTCTCCATCACAATATTAAACAGGAACGGACTTAATGCTGACCCTCGATGCAAGCCAACTGTCACTGGAAAACTTTCTATCTTTCCCAGGCAGGTTCGAACTCTTGTCTTCACATTTCTGTACATCTCCTGCACCAGCCTGACATATTTCTCCTGTACCTTCTTCTCCCTCAGACACCTCCAGACTTCTTGCCTTGGCACTCTATCGTATGCTTTCTCCAGATCAATAAATACTAGATGTAGCTCTCGTTGCTTCTCTCGAAACTTTTCCATCATCTGTCATAACCCAAAGATAGCATCTGTCGTCGATCGACCAGGCATGAAGCCAAATTTCTCCTTTACAATCTCCACCTCTTTCCTCAGTCTTCCATCAAGAACCCTCTCTAGGATTTTCATTGTGTGGGACATCAACTTTATTCCTCTGTAATTCTTAGTCTTGTGCATCCCTTTTACTCTTGTAGATGGGGACAAGAGTACTTTCCCTCCATTCCTTAGGTATATTTTCCTGTTGACAAGCTTTTATTAACAGGTCCCACAGCAGGTCAATTCCCTCTTTCCCCAGTGCCTTCCATGCCTCCACTGGGAACTTGTCAGGGCCCACCGATTTTCCATTCTTCATCATCTTTATGGCCTCCTTCACTTCCACTCTACTAATGCTTTGCACCATCCCCTCATAAAGCTCCCCATCTTCTCTGTGAGTCCTTGCATTTTCTTCATTCAAAAGCCCTTCAAAGTATATTCTCCATCTGTTTCTTATATCCACATCCCTCCTTAATACCCTTCCTCCAGAGTCTTTGATCTGCCTCACATGTATGATGTCCTTAAATGCCTTATTTCTACATTTTGCCAGTCAATAAATCTTTCTCTCTCCTTCCTTTGTTTCTAATTGATCATAAAAGTCTTGATATGCCATTGCCTTCACCTGTGCAACAACTCTCTTGGCTTCTTGCTTTTTCTCTCTGTCCACTTCCACTCTTGACTCGTTCTACTTTTGCTTTGCCTTCCTCTTAGCCATCACTGCTTCTTGTACATTATTATTCCACCACCGACCCTCCTTCTGCTCTTTAATCTTTCCGGATGTTTCACCAAGTACCTCAGTTGCACAGCTTAGAATTGCTTTTGAATTATGTCTCCACCAATCCTGTACACTTTCTAGTCCATCCGAAATCCTCTCTAACACCTTCTCCCTAAAACGGTTCCTCACACGCTCTTCTTTTAAGCGAAATTACTTAATTGTCTTCCTCAAATGGCTTCCAAAGGTTCTTATCTTTGACTTTATTTTAAAGTCTGTGCACAGCAGCTGGTGTTGCTGTGCCACTTGATCTGTTGGGATTACCTTACAATTTGTTACTGCCTTAAGATGTTTCCTTCTAGTCAAATTGTAGTCAATCTGTGAACTGTTGTTGCCACTTCTAAATGTTATCAAATGCTCTTCCCTCTTAGAGAAAAAGGAGTTCACATTTGTCAGATCAAATGCTACTGCAAAGTCCAAAATCGTCTCTCTTTCCTGGTTCATCATTCCCACTCCATGGCCACCATGCACCCTTTCACAGTCCATATTCTATCTATCCTATGTGTCCGTTCAAGTCTCCTCCGACAATTACCATCTCATTTTCTTCCAGTTCCCTCATTTCTTCATCTAGCACATTCCAGAATTCATCTTTCTCTTCTGCTGTACAGGTAACTTGTGGGGCATACACACATAAGACGACCAGTTGCTCTTCTCCAAGACCCAGTTTCATTTGCATGATCCTGTTGTTCCTCGTACCTACTTCCAGTACTTCAACCTTCATTCTGCCACACACCACAATTCCAACATCATTTCTTCCCTCTTTATTTGCTCCAGAGTGGAACAATTTATACCCTGTCTCCTAGTTCCTTTGCCTTTTCCCCCTTCCACCTTGTCTCCTGCTCGCATAAAATGTCCAACTTCCTCTTCCTCATCATGTCTGCCACCTCTTTTCCCCTTCCTCAGCCTCGACCATAGATGGCAACACTATCGGCAAGAGTTTTTTTTTTTCTAAGTTGATAAATCTGTCATAAGCATCCATGTGATATTGCAGCTCATTCTATCAAGTAGTTTGTTTTATATAGCTGTCTTAAGCAAAAGTGTTGTTCTGTATCCTTTGTAAAGGATAAAATTGAGTATCGTGCAGTTATAAAATTCTTTGTAAAAGAAAGTTTAAAGCCAAAAGAAATTCATTTGAAGTTCATAAAAGTTTATGGCACTCTTCTCCTTCATTTACGACAATTAAGAAATTGGCTGCTGAGTTTAAACACGACCATACCAGCCTTGAAGATAATCCACTTGAGGGACGTTGTCCAAAAAATGTAACAACACCAGAAATCATCGATCAAGTGCATGGTATGGTATTGGATGACCGGTGAATCAATGTGTGTGAAATTGCTGAGACTGTAGGCATTTCAAAAGAATGTGTAGGATATATTTTGCATGAAGAATTGCAAATGAAGAAGCTTTGCACAAGATGGGTGCCATGCTTGCTCACAGCAGATCAAAAATGCACTCGCATGAAAATCTCTGAAGAGCACTTTGAGCATTTTAGCAAGAATAAAATTGATTTTGTGCATCGATTTATTACTATGGATGAGACGTGGATTCACCATGACACACCGGAATCCAAACATCAGTTAAAACAGTGGACAGAAGCTGTTGTTGAGTGCCAAAGAAGACAAAGTCTGTTCCATCAGCAGGAAAGGTCATGCAATCAGTGTTTTGGGGTGCTAAAGGCATTTTGTTTATTAATTATCTTGAAAAGGGTAAAACAATAACCAGGGAATATTATTCCAATCTTTTAACCAGACTAGACGAATAAATTCTTGAGAAAAGAGCCGGTTTGCAGAAGAATACCATTAGTATGTGGTATATGACTCACATTGATGATGATGGATAGTAACATGCCATATAAATAGAAGCATTGTGTCAGATGGAGGATTAAGTGGCAGAGAGGGTTGGTTGTGTGGAATGGAGTGCTCATCCATGATGAGTTATTGAAGATGTCATAATAATGATAATCTTATAGGTTTCTAATTCTGTAATCTGATACTGTAGAATAGATTTAGTATCTGCTATGAACAGTCATCTGCATATATATTACCAAATCTTCATGGAGTCAACATACCATGAGAGGTTCACTAAATCAACAATATATTTAGTGAACCTCCCATGATAATAATAATAATCCAGCTCAAGTTTTATCTGAAGCAGTGAGGAAATTGTCAGTGCTCTTGACCATATTGTTTAATCTAAGTCTCAGCTCTGAGTTATTCAACAAGGGGTGGAAAAAGGAAAAATAGTTCACTGCATAAAAGAGGCTCCAAGACTG
Source organism: Typopeltis vanoorti (assembly GCF_054136105.1). Lineage (NCBI taxonomy): Eukaryota > Metazoa > Arthropoda > Arachnida > Uropygi > Thelyphonidae > Typopeltis > Typopeltis vanoorti. The sequence goes on from NC_143566.1 coordinate 90,096,067, forward strand.
ATGTAGCAAATTACTGACCAATCAGCATATCAGTTGTCAAAGTATTGAAGAAGTTGGTCAAGAGCAAAATACAGGAATGGATAGATGGAAATGGGATAGTCTATAGGAGGTAGCATGGTTTAGTGAAGCATAGGTCATGCCTCAGTAACTTGCTCACTTTTTATAATACAGTGATAGCCGAGTTCGATGAAGGTAATGGGATTACAGTGATACTGCTGGACTTTTCAAAGGCCTTTGACAGGATACCACATGGAATTCTTATCAGTAAACTGAGCACATGAGGATGGATATAGGGTTGGTGATATGGATAGGAAGTTGGTTGATGGGGAGATATCAGAGAGCAGTTTATTCAGGAGTAGAGTCCAAAAGTGGCATGCCACAGGGGTCTGTTCTTGGACTACTACTGTTCAATTTGTTCATTAACAATATAGGAAAGGATCTGAGAGGAACTGTTCAGTTATTTGCCAATGATGCAAAGTTGGGTACAGCAATGGTTAATACAGATGATGTCAAAATTTTGCAGGATGATTTGGATAGATTGGCAGACCAGACAAAGGAGAATGGATGTTAATTTAATGTGGTAAAGTGTAAGGTTATGCATTTTGGAGTGAAAAGATTACCAGCTGTATACCACATTGGTGGAACTGTACTCCAGGAAATTGATGAAGCCAGAGATTTGGGAGTGTTAGTTGATAGGGAGTTAAAGTTTAGGGGGCACATAGCAAAAGTGGCTAAAGCAGCTCATCTGATCACTTGGTTACTGAAGAATACTTTGATGAGCAGAGACAAACAGGCTATTGTTCTTCTTTATTGAGCCTTGATAAGACTTCATCTTGACTACTGTGCACAGATCTGGGTTTCTTGGTGATGAGGAGGAGGTAGAGAGGATCCAGAAGCAAGTGATCATAATGGTAGCCAGTCTATGGAATGGCCCTTACAAGAAAACAGGTGATATGATTGAGAACATAAATTACTGAGAGGTTTTTACAAGATTAATTCAGAGGAAATTTTTCAGAATAGGTGTGTTGGTTGGAGAACTAGGGACCATTCATGTAAACCGAGTAAGAATGTAGTTAGCAAGGATATTAGAACTAGGTTTTTTGCTTGGAGAGTAGTGAATGAGTGCAATAGGTTGCCAGAGTCTGTTATGGGTGCCATGAATGTGAATGAATGAGTGAATATGATAGATACTGTGCAATTGTTGGATAGTTCTTGACATGATGTTTAGGACCTCCCTCGATGAGGCTAAGGACTCCTTGGAGTTGTCCTTAATAATGAGTATGCTTACACTTTTCACTAAACATTAAAACTCTTAACACTTCTTGCATTCCCGGTGCATTCTGGTAATGTGTTTTTTTAAACCTGCAGTTCTTCATATTAAAAAGTCTGCTCCTCATGCTCTTTTTCACTATGCCATTGCACAACTTCCAGGAATGGCCTGTGGTTCTTCCCCTCTTAACTTCTACTCTTTATAATTGTTTCTGCATTAATCTGATAAAATCTCCTCACTAACTTAAACATCTCTACCATATCACCTCTTTTTCCTCCTATTCACCGAACTCTACACCTTTAAGCTTTTTCCATAACTAACATTCCAGAATCCTAATATTGCCTTGGTCACATATCTCCAGACCTTCTCCAATGTGTCCACATCACAATAAAAACTAGTTGACTAAATATGACCACAATATTCAAATATGATCTGACCAGTGCTTTATACAGTTGGCATTACCATGTCTTTATCCCTACATGTGAGTGACTACAGTACTCCTTATCATAACAGCAATGTGATGTGCAGTCTTTGCAACACTTCAGTGTTCCTTCTAAACTTCAGTCCACTGTCAGCCATCACTCCCAGACCTGCTCATTCACTTTCTGAAGCACAGTTCAATCAATACAGTATACAGCCTTATCTCTGCACTCCAAATGTAATCATTGCACTTATTAATATTAAAAATTAAAGATGCCAAAAAATTATATTCTTGGTTTAATCCTTTATCCAAGTAAGTGAGCAAAATTTGCACATGAAGTATCTTCAAAAAAAACTTTCAGCATTTACTGGGGGATCTTCAGTTGTTTGCTGATGATGCAAAGCTTGAGAATTATAGGTAGCAATGCTGATGTTAATTCCCTTCAGGAAGATTTGAATAGACTTTTGACTTAGACAAGAGTTGGGTTGTAGTTTTAATATTAATAAGTGCAAGGTGTTGCATTTTGAAATGCAGAAATATAAGGCTGTGTACTATATTGATTGCACTGTATTGCAGGAAGTGGATGATTTTTTTGAGATTTGGGAGTGATGGTTGACAGTAGACTAAAGTTTAGAGAGCATATTGCAAGTGTTGTAAAGACTGCACATCATAGTGCCTCTATGATAAGAAGTACACTAACATATTGGGATAAGGAGGTGGTTGTGCTACTGTATAAAGCACTAGTCAAGCCAAACTATTGTGCTCAGATTTGGTCACCTGGTTTTCATTGTGATATAAAAACATAGGAGAGAGACCAGATACAAGTGACTAAGATAATATCAGGATTCTGGAATGTTGGCTATGGAGAGAGGTTGAAGGAATATTATTATTATTATTAAAATGCTGATGATGCAAAGTTGGGTAGTGCAATAAAAAATCAAGCTGATGTTGAAAGTTTGCAGGATGATTTAAATAAGTTGGTAGAATGGGCAAAAGGTATTGGATGTTAGTTCAATGTGGAAAAGTGTAAAGTTATGCATTTTGGGATTAAAAGATTACCAGCTGTGTGCTACATTGATGGAACATTACTCCAAGAGATTGATGAGGCTAGGGACTTAGCAGTGTTGGTAGATAGGGAGATGAAGTTAAGGGGACACATTGCTAAGGTGTCCAAAATTGCACATAGGATTACTTGGTTGTTGAGGAACACACTGATATCCAGAGATAAAGAGGTTATTATTCCCCTTTATAAATCACTGATACTTCCACATTTGGATTACTGTGCTCAGACCTGGTCACCTGGATTTCTTGGAGATGAGGAGGCTGTGGAGAGGGTTCAGAGAAGAGTGACTAAGTTGGTGAGTGATGTAAAAAATGCTCCCTACATTGATAGATTGAGAGCTTGTGTATTGCAGAGGTTGGTTGATAGGTGGAGAAGAGAGGATATGATAGAAGCATTTAAATTACTGAAAGGTTTTTATAGGATTGATGCAGGGGAAATGTTTCAGCAGTGTGATAGTGATGGAAGAACAAGAGGTCATCCCTGGAAATTAAAGAAGAGTGTGGTTAACAAGGGTGTGAGAACAAGGTTTTTTGCCTAGAGGGTGGTGAATGAGTGGAATTCATTGCCTGACTTAGTTGTGAGTTCTTCATCTGTAAATGAATTCGAGAAGAGATATGACAGATATTGTTTTGCTAGTTTGGGTCTCCTGCGATGAGTCTACTGACTCCATGGAGATACCCATAATAATAAAAAAAGAGATCTCCAGGGAGTCGGGGACTCATAGAGAGAGGCTGCATACTACACACACCAGCTATCATACTTATTCTTCAGTGGCAATCCATTCCAATCATGCACCACCCTATGAGAGAAAAATCTAGCCCTCACCCCTTCTTAGCGGCATCCATTCTCACTTCCAAGGATTCCTTCTTGTCCTTTCCCCACCATCCATAAATTAAAAAATTCCATCAATTGAAATCCTGTATGACCTTTCAAAAGTTTGTATGTCTCAGTCATATCACCCCTCTTTCTCCTGTTTGCTAGTGTCTGCAGTCTATTTATGCAACAGTCTGCCATGATGTATTCTGTCAAAAGCCTTAGCAAAATCCAAAAATATCATGGTGTAGCCATTCCCCCTGTCTAGCTCAATGGTAACATTGTTATAGAATCTGAGCAAGTTACTAAAACATAACTATCCCTTAGTAAACCCATGTTGCTCATTGCAGAGTAGAGATTCACTGTCAACTCATTTCTGAATACCAGCCCTAACCAATTTTTCCAAAATCTTCAATACCACTCCTGAGATGCTAAGGTCGATAGTTGCATTCGTGCGGAATCTTCCCTGTTCTGAGACTCATATTAAACAGCCTGGTCAAAGGAATAGCCAGTTCAGCTGAACACTCTTTTAGCACACGTGCTGATATCCTTATTCAATCCATATTGCTGAATTCTTATTCAGTTTATTCAACAGCACTGATACCTCATCCTCATACACCTGACTTTCTTCATCCAGTGAAGAGGTAGCAGTGAGCTCAATGTTGCATACACCAAATTGATAGCTTTGACAAATGGGCACTCATTAGTTGAACAACCTCTTCTGCATCTGTAACTCTCATGCAATCTGCATTTAGAAGAGTTATTCATTCATATTCATCCTTTCTTTTACTTGCAGCATATCGATAGAATTCTTGTGGGTTGTCTTTAGAATGCAGAGCCAGTTTCTTTTCATGCTCAGACTTTGCTTTCCGTGCAACAGTTGTGACTATTTTAGCATGCTGCTTATAATTTTCATGATACACATCATCCTTATGCACACAGTATTCCTTCCACATCATCCATTTCTGATGAATCTCTTGCTTAATAAGATTACACATCCATTTGACTCTTATCCTATTTATTCTTTGAACTCTTGGGACACACTCTGATATTGCATCATTTAAGTATTGTTTAACTGCTTCCCATGAAATGTCGATATTCTTCCCATCCATCACGTGATCCCATTCCACTGAACTCAGTATAGTTCTGACTGCGTACTCCTCAGTTAGTTATAATTTCCTGCTTTGTAGTTCAGCATGTAACCTTTTCTGAATGGAACATTCATAAACTTAGTCACTTCCCAAGTGAGTACCACATGATCACTGTCACCAACCAGAGGCCGAATAATTACATCTTTAACTGAAACGCCCTCTAACACTATAATCAAATCTAACACTCTTTGACCCTATGTTCCTTCTGTCACATGATGCTTGAGGAAATTGTCCCGCAACAGCTCAATAAATGCATGTTTCATTCCTGTCATGAGATTCTACTGCTACCCGATCAATATTTGGATAATTAAAGTCTCCCATTATGATTACTCTTTTCAAGCTTATCTTGTCTATTTGGTGATACATTTCTTCATCCATCACTAGCAACCGATCCCCCAGCTCTGTAACAACACCCCACTATGTAATTGATCTTGTTAGATTCCACCTCGCACTAGATGGCTTCAAACTCACTACCATAAGAAATATTGTTAGTAGTACTAATACGATTATAAGTCTCAACTCTAACTGAATTCAAGTCATCCAATATCATTAGCATTGGATGACTTGAATTCAGTTAGAGTTGAGACTTATAATCGTATTAGTACTACTAACAATATTTCTTATGGTAGTGAGTTTGAAGCCATCTAGTGCGAGGTGGAATCTAACAAGATTCCACCCTTCCTAAAAATAGTCTGCCCTTTACACCCGATACCAGTTAATGATTCTGATAGCCAGGTTTTACTAATGGCTACAATCTGAGGTCCTAACGTATTGACTAAGACAACAAATCTACCCTTTTGTTTCTGATACTCCTAGCATTCGTGTACAGATAATAATCTACCTACATGTTCTTTTGGTATACTCTTGACTGCAGTCTGCATGGCACAGTTGGACAACTTGCAGATCTCCATTCTTCTCTAGTGCCTTATACATGTAGACATCTTTGCACATGTTTGATTGGCCAGAATCGGATGAACACAAAGTCAAAATTCTCCTCATCAACACTTCCATGACAAAGCCCATTCCCATTATATGGATTGCAGGGTTTGGTGAATAGGAGGAAGATAGGTGATAGATATGACAGAGCCGTTCAAGTTAGTTAGGGGATTCTATCAGATTAATACAGAAGAAATTATTAAAAGAGTGGATGTTAAGATAGAAAGAAAGAGATCATCCCTGGAAGTTGTTTAAGAGTGTTGTGAAGAAGGGTGTGAGGAGTAGATTTTTTATATGGAGAATTGTGAGTGAATAGAAAGCTTTTAACAGAACATGTTGTTGATACAGGGAGTCCCATTAAGGATTTTAAGATTCAGTGCAATAAATGTGTTGTCAGTTGAACGAACCTTTCATGATGAGTCTGCAAACTCCATGGTGGGTGTAATAATAATGATATTAAAACTGCAACCCCACTCATTTGGTGAAGTTAATGTCCTCAGCATTTCTCCCTATAATTCTCCTTAGAAATGCACATCATTAGCAAACAATCGAAGATTCCCAGTAAATCCACATATGAAATATCATTAATGAATAAGTTAAACAGCAGAGGATGAAGAATAGAACCCTGGAGTGCACCACTAGTTACCTTCTTTTTTGAGACACTCTTTGCATCATATACAACTTGCTGGTGTCATTTAACCAATTGCCAGTCTATCTAACCAATCTGTTATCCATTCCTATCCTCTCCACTTTATACACTAACCTCTCTTGAGATAATTTATCAAATGCTTTTGCAAAGTTCAAGAATCTCCCTGCACACGTATCTCCCTTATCCACCACATTTATTAACTTATCATAAAATGCAAGTAGATTTCTAAAAACCCTACCCTTTAAAAAAACCATTCTGACTATCATAAATGGCTAAGCAAGTTACTCTCTCTCTCTCTCTCTCTCTCCTTTTTCTGTGTATCAATGCATATATAAGTTCTATTTCTTAATTTATAGCAATCATTCACACTTTCATGCACCTGCCAGGGCATATTTAGTTTCCCTGAATATTTACATTCACTTTTATACCCATTTCTCCAAGCATCTTGCAAGTACAATTCCTTTTGATTATCAAAATCACCCCAAATGTCAACCTTCTGCACACATTACCCCTAGTTTGCTCACTGACTCATTTGTAATTGCAGCTCTTTCTGCTTCATCTCGCTCCTGTCATACTATGGCAACAGATTCAGTCTTGACTCTTTAACTCTTCTTTTCACCTTATGTAGTAAGTATATATTTGCTCATACTATAATTATCATAATCAAATTCCTGATATATTATTATTATTTCCCAAGACCTCATGGAGTCAAAGACTCATCTCAGAGGTCCTTTTATGACACACACACATCTCATCATACCGTGTCTTAAACACACTCAAACTCCTTGCAGTCACCACACTCTCAGGCAAGGCATTCTAATCATTCACAACTCTGCATGAAAAAAACCTGCCTCTCACTCCCCTACTCACACCCTCTTTATACAGTTTCCAGGGATGACCTCTGGTTCTCCCCTGATCTCCCACTATTCTCTGTAGAACTTCTCCACCATTGATCTTATAACAACTTGTAGGTCTCTATCATAACTCCCCTCTTCCTTCTCTCCACCAGACTCTGCAAATTACATCTTCTCAATCTTTCCTCATACTCAACATTCCAGAGGTCAGAAACTATCTTAGTCAGTCACCTTTGGACCCTTTCCAACATCTCTTCATCCTTCTGAAAACCTGGTAACCAAATCTGGGCACAATAGTCCATGTGTGGCCTAATCAAAGCCTTATACAATGGAACAAGAATCTCCCTACTTCTACACATCAGTGTCCTCTGCATCATTCCCAGAAGTCTTTGTGTTGTCTTCACAATTTTGGCGATGTGTCCCCTAAATTTTAGGTCCTTATCCACTATCACCCCAAGATCTTATATTTCCTCTACCTGCAATAATATATTCTCACCAAGCATAAATTCTGTCCCATCTTTGTTTTCCAAATTTTAAAACCTTACATTTTGCAACATTGAACTCACATCCCCATTTGCTTGCCCACTCACTCAATTTATTCAAGTCTTCTTGCAAGGCCACAACATCTTCACTACTCTTTATGGTTCGTCCCAACTTTGCATCATCTGCAAACAACTGAATATCTCCATCCAAATCTTTGCCAATATCATTAATATGTATCCTCAGGGGTGGTGTACAGGATGTAATAATACTGCATGAAAAATTTGCATCATTACTAACTTTCTGTTATCAATTTTCCTCCAAATTTATCTCTTATTTGTCAGGACTCCAATATTATGAGATCTTATGTCTTCTAAGGCACTTGTTGTATTAATCCACTTAGATCTTGGTTTTTATCTGGGTTCTTTTTCCTGCCATCCCAGCAAAAAATCACTTGCCTTGCTAACCATTTCTGTTGTTCTGTTTAAGTGACCATATCATCTGACATTAACTCTGCTTACACACCTGAATGCTAACAATATCAAGTTCCTTACTAATCTACTTGTTTTTAATATGATTCTGCCATTGATGCCATCTGTTTACTTCCTTAATCTTTCTCAGAACTCATATCTGTTGACTCCAGTATCTTTGAGCAAGTGTTTTATTTTTAACCACCTCACCGGCCATTATGGATCTAATACGCATCTTCATACACTTCATATCCATCATATATTTCAATGTAATATCAATCCTATCCCAATGGCTTTAACAAGCCTTTAAGGCCCACAACCTTCCAAGCATGCTTGGATTTCGTAACCGAAATACGAGGATAAGATTATCAGCCCTATGCCTCTAAGTATTCCTGACTGTATCCCTGTGTGTTCACGGGGCCGGTTTGCCTGCTTGCGGAATGAAAACCTCAGATAAACTGGCGTAAAAACCCTGCTGTCCATGCCCAAGACCGGCTAACTTGGCTATGGCTGAGGAGGATCCTTAAGCTCCTCACGTCGTTGATGGGAATTGAACCTAGGACACTCCTTCCCCAGGCATATGGTTACAAAGCGCAAAGCCACTAGGCTAACTGTGCAGACAATGTAATATCAATGGTATTAGAATTTTATTATTATTATTATTCCTGATACCTCCAAGGAGTCCGAAGACTCATCGCGGGAGGACATCTTTAACTGTCTCTACACCTTACCTCTACTACGAATCAACGCCATCTACCGCCCACCTCCAACACCACCACAACTAGTAATTTTTGTCTGTAAATTGCGTGTGTTCTGAAGGGCCGATTTGTATGCACTTCGTATCCATGGTAACTTGGACATATATATTATACTTCCTGACCAGTAGCGTGGTTAATCCAGCTTTCAGATCCATAAATTAAAATTAGTTTCAATACTGTCTTGTACATGTCTTGACTAATTTCTCTCTTATTCCATATAAATTTATTCAGTTGACTGCATACCATATCAGTTTTGCTAATTCTGTTGTTTATTTCCATGTTTATTTGGCCATCTTCACGAAAATTATGCTTAAATAGTTGAAATGTTTTACATGTTCTATAGGTTCTCCATTCAGGATACAGTTGTTTTTAATTCCTGGCTATTTTCATTGGATTTTTTTTTTTACTGTTGATTTTAAATTGATCATAGCAGTTATTTAGTTTGTTAAGACATATATGAGTATAACATCTCCAAATACATTTTAAGAATGGCAGGGCTGGAGGAGTCTTCAATTCAAATTAAAATTGGTGGAAGAAATATTAATAATGTGAGGTATGCAGATGATACCACTTTGCTAGCAGAGTGCAAAGAAGATTTGGAGGAACTTATTATGAAAGTTAAAGAAGAAAGTGCTAATATGGCCTTAAACCTCAAAAAGACAGTGACAAATTTAAGCAAGATCTTTAAAGATAAAGATATTAGCCTTGCAACAAAAATCACAATTGTGAAAGCAATGGTATTCCCTGTGGTACTATATATATGGTACTATATATAATATTATAGATGTGAAAGTTGGACCCTGAGAAAGAAGTGAAAGAAGGAAGATAGATGTATTTGCATTATGGGTTTGGGGACGTTTACTAAGAATACCATAGCTTAATATTTACTAAGAATACTATGATGATCATAGCTTCGAGAGAGCAATCTGGCTTTATTGTGTCTATCACTGATTTATTGGTTTGCTTTCCAGTCCATGGTATTCTTAGTAAAACATCTCCAAACCCATAATTCAAATGCATCTATCTTCCTTCTTTCACTCTTTCTCAGGGTCCAACTTTCACATCTATATAGTACCACAGGGAATACCATTGCTTTCACAATTCTGATTTTTGTTGCAAGGCTAATATCTTTATCTTTAAAGATCTTGCTTAAATTTGTCATTGCCTTCTTTCCAAGTAGTAATCATCTTCTAACTTCTTCAGTACAATACCCATCTTTATCATTCGGGATCCTAGGAGCACAAAATTGTTAACTGCTTCCATTTTTTCCCCATCTACTTCAAAATCATTAAGTCACATGTTGCCATAACTTTTATCTTTTTGAGGTTAAGTTTAAGGCCATATTTAGCACTTTCTTCTTTAACTTATATAATACAGTCCTCAAAATCTTCTTTTGCACTCTGCTAGCAAGGTGGTATCATCTGCATACCTCAAATTATTAATATTTCTTCCACCAATTTTAATTTCTATTGAAGACGTATTTAGCGGCAATTTGGGATTTAGTCGACCAAATTGTATTCTTATTGGTTAAACCAAAATTAAAAATGATGGTACAACATGACAAAATTTCATGCCAGCTGGGGCATCGCCCGGTTAAACAAGGCCCCGTTGTTTTTGCCAGGGAACCAGGGTGAACAGCGAAAAGTCAGCTACTGAAACAAATCTGAAAACAAACCCCAACTCAATATCACCAGAGTTAAAGATCGGTACTATCAACATAAGAAGCCTGAATGGCAAAGAAATGGAGCTAGCTGACGAATTAGATAAGTACCAGATCGACATAATAGGGGTGACTGAAACAAAAAAGACCAAAACTGGTGAGATCTTTCTGAGCAATAAATACAAAATGTTATATTCAGGCAATGACAATCAAGGAAAAGAAGGAGTAGCCATAGTATTCAACACAAAATACGAGGCTAATCTTCTTGAATGGCAGTCAGTCTCAAGTAGAGTAATGTGGGCAAATATGAGAATGGGGAACTGGACAATGAGACTTATTTGTGCCTATGGTCCCACAGAAGGTTCTACTAAGGTAGAAATGGAGGAATTTTTTGAGGCTTTAGAAAAAGCAACTGACACAATGAAAAAGGAAAAGTTGGTCCTTGTTAGGGATCTAAATAGCAGAGTAAGAAATGATTGTGAGACATACAAAAATATTTTAGGAAAATTTGGAGAAAAGAGCAAAGCTAATAATAATGGCAAATATCTGTTGGATTTCTGCTCAGGACATGGACTGGTTATTACTAACACCATGTTCCAACATAAAAATGTGCACAAATTCACATGGAGAGAAGAGGCTAGGAATAAGAAAAGTCTCATTGACTATGTTATTGTTGATAGTGATGTTTTCTCCTGCAGGACACCAGAGTGTACAGAGGATTTGAAATTGGAAGTCATCACTATTTAGTCTTGAGCAGGATAAAATTGAATTTCATATTGAAAAGAATAACATGTAAGAAAGTTTTAAAGCGGATAAAAGTTGAGCAGCTCTCAGATGTGAACTGTAGACTAAAATACAGAAAGATTATTGAAAAGAAAATGAAAGAGTTTGAGAGCAGGAATCAAACCTTGGAGATTCAGTGGCAAACTCTGAAGAAAACATTGATTGATTCTGCCAGAGAGGCATGTGGTGAGGTTGTGTGCAAGGATAAAAAAATCAGAACTCCCTGGTGGACACAGGAAGTTAAAGAGGCAGTGAAGGAAAAGAAGAAAGCACATCAACAGTTCCTGGCAAATAAGTTAGCTTTTACTCTTACAGAATACAGAGACAAATGTAAGAAAGCTAAACAGTGTGTAAAACTAGCTAAACAAAAGTCATGGGAGGACTTTGGCAAGAATATAGAAAATAAATATCAAGAAGGTGGCAAAATATTCTGGAGGTTGTTGAAGAATCTTAGGAATGGAGGAAAGAGTGCTGTAAAAGGAGTTAGAGATGATAGAGGTGACATGAAAACAGGAGAAAAAGATATCCTTGAAGTATGGAGTAATTACTTTGAAAAACTGCTAAATGAAACAAGCAGTGATTACAGCACAGTGATAAAAAACACTGACCAGGCATGCAGTCAGGAATACATATCCATACTTGAAGTAGAAAAAGCCATCAAAGGCTTGAAATGTGGAAAGGCAGCAGGAGTAGATGATATTCGACCAGAAATGCTGAAGTATGGTGGTATAAAAGTCTTACAGTGGCTGCACTGCATAGTTCAGAAAGCCTGGACAGAGGGACGAATTCCCGATGATTGGAGTAGAGCTCTCATAGTACCCATATATAAAAAGGGAAATAAAACTGAATATGAGAATTACAGAGGTATTTCCCTACTGAGTGTTCCTGGCAAGATCTATGCAAGTATACTTGAGAAACGGTTGAGAAGAATTGTGGAAGAAAAGCTTGGTGAAGAACAAGCTGGATTCAGGCCAAATAGAGGCTGTCAGGATCAGATCTTCACTTTACGACAAATAGTCGAGAAAGCATGGGAATATAACAAGATCTGTATTTAAGTTTTGTCGATTTGGAAAAGGCATATGACAAAGTGCCAAGAGAGAAGCTATTCAATATGCTACAGTTATATGATGTCAATGGGGCATTATATCAAGCAATACTTAGTCTTTATTTGAGTTGTAAGTCAGCAGTTAGAATTGAAGGAAGTACAGGAAGATGGTTTAATGTTAAATCTGGTGTGAGACAAGGATGTACATTATCCCCTCTGTTATTCATTATCTATGTGGATCACATTATGAAGGAAAGTGGTATTAAACCTGATATCTTTGCTTTATGCGGATGATGTTATACTCCTAAATAAATCTGCTACAAGTCTTCAAGATTCTCTGACTAAATTGAATAACTGTTGTAATAGATATGGTATGAAGGTCAGCAATAAAAAGACAAAGACAATGAAAATAGGCAGAATCATTGAAAATGTCAACTGTGTTGTGAATGGAGAACCTGTGGAACAAGTAAAACATTTCAGCTACTTAGGCACGATTTTTGCTGAAGATGGTAAATCAAATATAGAAATAGACAACAGAATCAGCAAAGCTGGTATAGTGGGAAGTCAATTGAATAAAGTTTTATGGAATAAAAAAGAAATTAGTCGGAACACTAAATTAGCTGTATACAAGACAGTGTTCAAACCAGTTTTAACTTATGGATCTGAGAGCTGGGTCAGAAGTAAAACACTTGACCAAAGACTAGAGACCGCAGATATGAGAGTCCTGAGAAAGATTAGAGGCATGAACAGATGGCATCAATGGCAATATCATATTAAAAACGAGGATATTAGGAAAGAACTTGACATTGTCAGCATCCAGGAATGCGTTAGCAGAGCTAATCTCAGGTGGTATGGTCACTTAAATAGAATGGGAGAGGAAAGATTAGCAAAACAAGTGTTCTCTGCCAGGTTGGCAGGAAAACGACCCAGAGGAAGACCAAGATATAGGTGGATTGATACGGTACAAAGTGCCTTAGACGATAGAAATATAAGATCTGATAATGTTGGAGTCTTGACAAGTAACAGACTGATTTGGAGGAAAATTGTAGATAGGAAGTTAGTAATGATGTAATTTTTTCATGTAGTACTGTCATATCCTGTACACCCTTTGAGGGTACATGGCAGGAATTTAATGATGATGATTGAAGACTCCTCCAGCCCTGCCATTCTTAAAATGTATTTGCAGATGATATACTCATATATCTTAACAAACTAAATAACTGCTATGATCAATTTATGAAAATCAACAGTAAAAAGAAAAATTCCATGAAAATATCCAAGAATTAAAAACAACTGTATCCTGAATGGCAAACCTATAGAACATGTAAAACATTTCAACTATTTAAGCATAATTTTCGTGAAGATGGCCAAATAAATATGGAAATAAACAACAGAATTAGCAAAGCTGGTATGGTATGCAATGGTATTCCCTGTGGTACTATATGGATGTGAAAGTTGGACCCTGAGAAAGAGTGAAAGAAGGAAGATAGATGCATTTGAATTATGGCTTGGAGACGTTTACTAAGAATACCATAGCAAAAATTGTCATACTTTGGACATAGTATGTGAGGACATATTATGAAAGAAGTAACTGGAATGTGCCTGGAAATTCTGAAAGATATAGCTAGGGACAGATCTGAATGGAGAGCATATGTTCATAGAATCACCATGATGGAACATAACAACAATAACATCTGCATAAACAGCTGAGATTAACATCTCCAATTTTGATATCAGGTTTAATGCCACTTTCCTTCATAATGTGATGCTTATAGATGATGAATGACATTGGAAAAATGTGTACTCTTCTCTGACACTTGATTCAACATCAAACCACATTCTTGTACCTACTTGATTTCTAACATTTTTTGCTGCTTGAGAACAAACAAAGATTTGAGTATAGTACAAATGCCTGATTAAAGAAAAAAAAAGTTAAGTTTGAATATTAATTAGCAATCTATTATAGCTTTAGCATAAACTTTACCCAGAGATGGTATCGAATTTGGTGTGTTTACATTTGAAGTTTCTGCTTAAAGTACTTTTTTTAATATGTTGGCTTTGTGTGTTGTGCCGTTTCTTTATGAATTATGTCAACTGTCAATAATGTAACTCATTATTGATTTGTTGTTACCTAGCTGGCCACCATTTTAAGTGGTGTAAAAATTACATTTTTATGCTGTGCCAACGACTTTGCATCATTTAAAAAGTGTCATCATTCAAAAGTGTATGTTTGAATGAGATTTAGAAGTGGGAGGAGTTGGATGATTTTGATATCAGTATCTCAGCAATCAGTGGTAGTAGTAGTAGTGCTATAGAAACTAGTGTTTGCTGGGAGAGAGTTGCTAGTAGTATGATTGGTATGTGTGTGGGGGGGGGGGAGTAATCATGAGGTAGCTATGGACTCTTGCTTGCTATGGTAGCTATGGTAAAGGCTACTTGACATAAGGTGGTGTGACTGGAGATATGGAAGATCTGAAGGAAGTGTTGACTGTGTCAGGGAATCTTAAGTGAGGGTAGGATGCTTAGAGAGAGTGACATGGGTACTGGAAGTGAAAAGTATGAAAAATGAGTTGACTGGTGTGAAAGTAGAAACCAGAAGACTTGATAGGCTGACTGATGTGATATGAATAAGAAGTGTGACAGAAAGTTATAGAAATGAGAGGAGAGAAAATGGGAATAAGAGGGTTCGCATTCTCTCCTTCATGGAGTGCTAGGAAAAAGGGAGAAAAAGTCGATAATGATGTATTAAGAAAAGAGATGAGAAGAAGGCAGATAAGTGAGAGAGTAAGGAGGGAGAATATTAGAGAAAAGAAAGTGAAGGGATGCAAGTGAGCCTGGAGTGAATGGATCTATGCATGAAGAGTGGAAAGCATTAGTTTGTGAGAGGGATTTATTGCTTGAGAGTGTTGCAAGTGCAGAAAAAAACGAGTTTAAAGTAGTTGAATGTTTGATTTTTGTGTGACAAAGAATGCATGGAATGCATTGCCTGATAGAGTGGTGAGAGCGAGAACGGTCAATGAGTTTAAGGAGTGGTATGATAGACTTTGTGTTTCCTAGGAGGGACCTCCCTCAATAAGTCTTGATAGACGTGTTTCTTAGAAAGGACCTCCCACGATGAGTCTTTTGAATCCATGGAGGCCTGAATAATAATGATAATAATAATAATAGTAATATTTTCAGTTTAATTGTATGAATAAACATTAATTATGGGCACATGTAAATAATTTGCTAACATTCATACAAGTGAAGATATGAACTAGGAACAAAATGCCCACTTACTAGATATACTGAGATGATTCCTGTTGTAAATCTAGTCACTGTTCCAGGCCAGGCTTCCATTAAAGCCTCTCTCCTGGCCAGGTGCATACACTTATAGTGATGGAGTGGAGGTCATTAGAGAACACGTGGCACAGCACATTGAAAGGCGGGATGGTTTTCCAGCAAATTACGATGACATTATATTGACAACTGGTGCAAGTGAAGCTATTCGGGTATGTAAAGTATTATTTATTAAATCTTATCTTTTGTGCTTATAGTCATTGTCTGTAATTTGTACATTTTAATTTCTTAAGTTTACTAAAACAGTGATCATTGTTATAGATCATTGCATGAAGTAAAAGTAATGCATGCAACAAAATTGTACTTACTGTTATGTTCAAAAGAAATTTTCATAACCTATTTTCTCAGTGTATGATAAAGCCCTGAAGGTATACAAAAGAACAGGATGAATGAAGATGTCATGCTGTTAAAACATCAGTCGATATGGATAATTGGCCAATGTTTTCAGTTTCAAGATGTATATGCTGTATTTAAAAAAAAAAAAAAAAAAAAAAAAAAAAAAAAACTCGATTTTAAAGTTACTTGAACACAAATTTGTCTTTTCTTGTCAGATGTCATCTTCCAGGAGGTTGACTACCACGAGCTTCCACCATGTACGGTTTTGTGCTTCTATTTTGAATTTTTCATAGGACAAAAAGGTCCAGTCCTTAATATTTCTCATCCAATCTGTTCTTTGTCTTCCTCTTCCTTTTCCTTGTATCATTCCTTCTAGAAATATTTTTTGTAGGGATTCATGCCTTAGTATGTGACCAAGGTAGGTGGTTTTCCTTTTCTTAATGGTTTTCAACAGATTCCTATCTTCTCCAGTCATCTCTGATATTTCTAAATTAGTTTTTTGGCAGTTCATGGGACTCTAAGAATTCTTCTGAGGATCCACATCTCAAAGGCTTTTAGTTTATTTTCACAATATTTTGATATTGTCCAGGTTTCTGCTCCATATAGCAGTGTTGACTATATGTAGCATTTGGAGAGCCTAATTCTTGTTTTTGTGTGAATTTCCCTTGAGGTCAGAATGTTTTTCATGCTAATGAAGGTTGATCTAGCAATTTCTATTCTTTTTTTTTAATATTTCCTTATCACACTTTCCATTCTCTGTAATTAGTTGATCCAAATATATATAATTCTACTTGATCTAAAGTATATCCTATTATCTTAATATTTATATTGGGTACTTTCCCTTTTTCTCTTGTTACCAGCATGGATTTAGTTTTTTTGAAGTTGAAATTAAGTCCATATTTTTCACTTAGCTTCAACGTCTCTTCTACTAGGTTTTGAAGATTTTTTTTTATTTTTAGCTAGCAGTACTGTATCATCTGCATATCTTAAGTTATTTATATTCCTGCCTCCTATGCTGACTCCTTTAAATTCTTCTAATTGCTGGAAGATATTTTCAGTTTAGAGGTTAAACAATATAGGAGAAAAACGCAGCCTTGTCTGACACCGTTCTTTACTGGGAATTATTCCAAGATTTCTCCTCATATTTTTATTGAGGCTTTTTGCTCCCAATATAGATTTATCAATAATCTGGTATCATTACCATCTGCTTCTAAATTTCTGATGCATTTGATTAGTTGTTCATGTTGTATATTGTCAAAGGCCTTTGTGTAGTCAATAAAACATAAGGAGACGTCTTTCTGCTTCTCCAGATATCTTTCTGTAATAGTTCTGATGTTGAAGAGTCCTTCTCTAGTTCCTTTATTTTCCTGAAAACTAGATTGTGTTTCATTCATTTCCATTTTGATTTTATGTTTATTTCTTTCTAGGATGATATATAACATAACTTTTGCTATCTGACTGTTCTATACCTTCACACTTGATTGTCTTCAATTTTTTAGGTATTGGTAGGAACGTTGAGTGCTTAAAATCTTTTGGCAGGTGTCCAGTTTCATATATTTTGTTACATATGTCAGTCAGTGATCTTATAGCCTTATCATCTAAAGCTTTTAGATATTCTACCATAATTCCATCCATTCCTGGAGCTTTTCCGGGTCTCAGTTTCCTAATGGCATTTCTTACTTCCCAGTTAAGAATAGTAGGCCCCTCCAAATCTTCTTGCATCGGCTTATCTATTCTGTCATGATTGTAGAGTTCCTTTGAATACTCTCTCATCTGTTCCTTATTTTGTCTTTCTCCATTAGGATGTTTCCATTGGTATCTTCAATGCAATGGTAGCCTACCCCTTCTGCCAGATTTGCTAGTTAGCTCCCTAATTTTTTCATGAAGTTCTCTGGTTTTGTGCTTTTTGTCCAGAACTTCAATTTCCTTGCATTTGTTGTTGAGCCATAGTTCTTTTGCAATCCTACATTCTTTCCTGATCTACTTGTTTAAGTTCTTGTATTCAGGACAATTTTTTGTGTTTCTTTCTTTCCTCCATCATTTTCAGTATCTTGTCATTCATCCAGGGTTTACTCATCTTCTCAAATTTGGGAATTGTTTGTTTTACTGCCTTTTTTATGCCCTCTTTAAATTTCTGCCATCTATGCTCAATCTCATCTTTAGGGCAAGGATACTTGGTGGGATCAGGAGCATTAACAGCAGTGGATTGTGCCAGTTCCTTTAAAAATTTATCTTGTATTTATTGATTTTTAAGGGAGCCAAGATCATATTTTTCTATGTTTAGAGGTTTCATTGTTTTCTTTAATTTTATTGCTGCTTTAAAGACCACATGGTTGTGGTCTGATTCAATATCAGCCCCTGGGTATGTTTTGGCTTGTAAGATGTTATTCCAGAATCTTTTTTAATCATTAGATAGTCAATCTGGTTGCTACAGCTGTCTGCAGGACTTTTCCATGTGTAAAGTCTTCTAGGAGGGTGGCTAAATAAAGTATTTGCTATTACCAGATTGTTTTCTTCACAGAACTGTATCAATCTTTCTGCTCTTGGATTTCTATGTCCCAGGCCCTGGTTTTCCATGCAGGAAGAGATCTTTTCTGAGACTACTTTAGCATTTAGATCTCCCATTTTGAATGCTTTCATAGAAATATTCTACATCTTCATCTTGGTAATCAGAAGGAGGTGCATATATTTGGACGATAAAAATATTAAAAGGTTGAGCTGCAATTTTTAATGCAATTATCCTGTCACTTATGGGCCAAAATCCAAGTAAGGATTGCCCAATCGTATTTTTTTAGTACAAATGCTACTCCATTCATATGACTGTCTCCACATGAGTATATAATTGAATGGCGCTTTCTGTTTATTTTTCCACTAGTAGTCCATTTGACTTCACTGATACCAGCAATGTCAATTTCATTGCTTCAAGTTCTTGTATAAGGTTATCTAACTTCCCAGCTTCATATAAGGTCCTTACATTCCAAGTTGGAAGCCTTAAGAGAAGATTCTTGGTTTTCAGACATGAAGGATCAGGAGATACCCTCCCTGGAGGGTTTAAGGTATCTTCATCATATGCTATTTTCATAGTATCCATCCTATGTTCCTGAGTTTCTTTTTCTTCTTCCCTGTAATGTTTCCGAGAGACAAAAGTTTCAGAGGGTTCAACTTTGTCTCTATTGCTTAAATCCGACATAGTTCTCTGATTCATGGTTTACTATGGAAGGTTACGTGATGAGGTTCTTGTCTCTTCCACGGTGACTGGCCACATCTCTGTTTTGTCTAGGAGTGTGCCCAGACCCTAACATAAATTTAGTCTGTTTTTAATGCTGATTGCATTGAAGCCCCCTCTAAATCTAATAATTTAGAGAGAGAGAGAGAAATCAGTGAAATGTTTTGTTAAAATGTCAAACTTGTCAAAACACATGAAAGCAATAGCAAAATTTACCTCTTTCTCTTTAGAACTTTACCAGTTGCATGTACCAGAAGATACCAGGAAATCTTAAGAATTTCAACATACAAAGTTTGGGAAAAAAATGCAATGGGACTGAATTTGTGTGTGTGTGTGTGTGGTAGGCACTTTCTCTCTCTCTCTCTCTCTCTCTCTCTCACACACACACAGAAAGGAGCAGCATATTCAAGATCATTCCTGTTTTAAGTTGGTTTTTTGTATGGTTTGAAATTTCAGTTAATTGCAAGTTATTATTAACATCTGTCCTCCATGAAGTCCAAGATTCATCGTGGAAGGTATACATTAACAAACAAAGCTCATCCAACTGTGCCTTAAACTGATTCAATATTCACAACATCTCAGGCAATGTATTCCATTCAACAACCACTCTCCGTGTAAAGAGCCTACTCCTCTGCTCACACCCTACTTATACAGTTTTCAGGAATGGCCTCTTGTTCTACCCACCCCCTCCAATTCTATGAAAAATCTCTCCTGATAACACTTCCTGATTAACTTGTATGTTTCAATCATATTCTCCCTTCCCCTCTTCCTTCTATTCATAAAGTTTGCAATTTACATTCTCTTAATTTATTCTCATACTCCACATTCCAAAGACCACTGACTGCCTTTGTGAATTTTCACTGGACCTTTCTAACATATCTTCATCA
This sequence comes from Typopeltis vanoorti, assembly GCF_054136105.1. NCBI lineage: Eukaryota > Metazoa > Arthropoda > Arachnida > Uropygi > Thelyphonidae > Typopeltis > Typopeltis vanoorti. Next base: position 90,116,208 of record NC_143566.1, read on the forward strand.
CCATGAAAACCTGGCAACCAAATCTGGACAACAATTCATATGGGGCTTGATCAAGACCTTATACAATGGCATCATAACCTCTTTATATTTTGCATGTCAGGGTCCTCTGCATCATCTCTCATCTCTTCTACCTTTGAAGTTTCCCCACCAAGTGTATACTTTGCATCCTATCATTGCTTACAAAATTTCAAAACTTTACACTTTGCAACATAGAACTGACAGCCCACTTAACTGTCCATTCATGCAATGTTTTCAAATCCTCCTGTAAGACCATAATATATGCTTGACTCTGCATTGCTCTCCCCAATTTGCATTATCGCCAATATTATTAATATACAAATTGAACAACAATGGTCTCAAAACTGACAGCTGTGGCACACCACTAGTGACCTTCTTGTGCTGTTGTAGGGGTCTTATTAAACAGGCATGCCAATGCTACTGCCAATTCCCTTAAGAAGTATGGTGATATGTCATCAAATCCTATCTCATTATTGACATAAAGTTTATTTATTTCTTCATATACTTCTTGCTCACTCAAAATTATGCTGTTCTTTCCTATGTCCTCTACACTTAACTTTCTCATGATTTCATCCAGATGAGAAGAAGCAATCTTATAAATTGATCACTGAATACCTAAACAATGTCTTCTGCAGCAGTCACCATTCTACTATTTTCATCTATTAATATTGTCTTACCATAATCACTCTTCCTTCTATTTGCCACACATCTATAACACTCTCTAGGGTTTTTCTTTGTCTGATTTGCTAATATCTGCTGATACTGAACTTTTGTTTTCCTTACTGAGTCACTCGACTGGCTTCTTCTTTATACTCTTTATGTAACCGATTACCATTATTTATCTTGTATGCTCTCCAAAGTGCCTTCTTTCCAGATTTCATGTTTCATCAATTTTACACCTATCTTATTCAGCCTTTTGACCTTCAGAATACATTCACACATTGATGCTGTTATATATTTCTTAGTCGGTTCCAAAGCAGCATTTATTACCATACTGCTCAACTCCTTATTCCACACTATAGTTCCAAGCTGTCTCCTAAGCTTGTCATAATTGGCAGCCTTCTACATCCACATTTATTCTATTTATTTATAAGAATATTTATTCTGGGAACCATTCATTATTGTTCTGCACACTTAGACACCCATCCAGATGTCATATATGTGTGTGTGTATATATATGTGTGTGTGCGTGTGATATATATACACACTTATATAGATATACACGTGTATATACACATTTATATAATATATAAAATATATATACGAGGGTGGTCTGAAAAGTTCTCGGCCTCGACCATAGATGGCAACACTATCAACAAGTTTTTTTTCTAAGTTGGTACATCTGTCATAAGCATCCATGTAAAATTGCAAGTCATTCTATCAAGTAGTTTGTTTTATACAACTGTCTGAAGCAAAAATATTGTCTGTATCCCTTGAAAAGGATAAAATTGAGTATCGTGCCCATATATTTTTTGTGAACTTCAGATGAATTCTTTGTAAAAGAAGGTTTATGCCAAAAGAATTCATTTGAAGTTCATAAAATTTATGGGCTCCTTCATTTTTGACAATTAGGAAATGGGCTGCTGAGTTTAAACGTGACCGTACCAGCCTTGAAGATGATCCATGTGAAGGACGTCTGAAAAGTGTAACAACACCAGAAATCATTGAAGTGCACGATATGGTATTGGATGACTGGCGAGTCAAAGTGTGTGAAATTGCTGCGACTATAGGCATTTCAAAAGAACGTGTAGGATATATTTTGCATGAAGAATTGGATATGAAAAAGCTTTGTGCAAGATGGGTGCTGCGCTTGTTCACAGCAGATCAAAAATGCACTCGCATGAAAATCTCTGAACAGTGCTTGGAGTGTTTTAACAAGAACAAAACTGATTTTGTGTGTTGATTTATTACTATGGATGAGACTTGGATTCACCATTACACACCAGAATCCAAACAGCAGTCAAAATAGTGGAAAGAAGCCAGTTTTTCATCACCAAAGAAGACAAAGTCGGTTCCATCAGCAGGAAAGGTCATGGTATCAGTGTTTAGGGATGCTAAAGGCATTTTGTTTATTAATTATCTTGAAAAGGCTAAAACAATAACCGGAGAATATTCCAATCTTTTAACCAGACTAGACGAAAAACTTCATGAGAAAAGACGCAGTTTGCAGAAGAAAAAAATCATCTTTCATCAGGATAATGCACCTGCCCACAAAAGTGTTTTGGCAATGAGAAAATTAAGGGATCTGCACTGTGCATTGTTGGAACACCCACCCTATTCCTCAGATTTGTCTCCTTCTGACTTCTGTCTCTTCCAAAAACTAAAACTCTTCCTTGCTGGTCAGCGTTTATCTTGGAATCAAGAGGTAATTGCAGCTGTAGAGGGGTATTTTGCAGATCTTACCGAGAACCACTAAAGGGACGGGATAATGGCGTTGGAGCATCACTGGAATCAGTGTATTAGTCTTAAGGGTGATTATGTTGAAAAATAAAACAAATTTTGAAATTATAAATTTGTGTTTTCATTGTTAGGCCAAGAACTTTTCAGACCACCCTCATGTGCTGCACGCACACACACACACACACACACACACACACACACTTTATCTGAACTAATTTAGGAGATGAGGTGTTTTAGTTATTGAACACACATGTATTTTGAAAATCACTACACTTTTCCTGCATAGTAAAGACATCTTGCAGAGCTAGTTTAAGATCATAGGTGCAATTTTGAGTAATTATATTGAAGAAAATGATAATAAAATTTCATGAATGCTACATAATGATGTAAATCAAGATAAGCTAAATTGCTATCTGCAGCTGCTATACTATTCTTTATCTTTTCCTCTAATGCTAGTATTTTCAGATGAAGAAATTCATCTCTCACCTAATAACAATTACAAACATTCATGTGTATTGTGAGATTTGAATCCACAGGTGGGAGAGGGTACAGTATCTAGTCGGTTGTTAATGACATGATATTTCTGATTATAGTTTATTTTTGAATTGTTCACAAGAGAAGTAATTAATTAGGTATTTCACTTTGGGAGCAACCATCTATATCTTTTATATATATATATATTTTATTATTATAATGATTTTTTTTTTTCATTAAAGAAGACTAAATATAAAATCCTGAAAATACTTCAGGCACCAACTTTGTTTGCTTACACTTGGATAAAGGATTACGTATATAATTTCTTGGTATCTTTAATTTATAATATAACCAAGTGGAAAAACTTCCGACATATATCACACCTGGATGGATGTCTAAATGCGCACAACAGAAAAATAGCGAAAGGTTAGAAGAATAAAGATTCTTCAGTATTGTGCCTTTTCTCCCTAACTATTCTTAAATATTTTATTCTCTCTAATAACTATTCTAACAATTAATAATTTGAAATAACTATTATCCCTAAATATTCTTAAATATGGTGCCCTTTTCCCTAACCACTCTGTCCCAGTTTTGTAAAAATTAATATTCCATCTACAGAGCTTGTAGCATCTAAGTAAGCAAAAAAATAACTTTATACGGAATAAATATTTCAGAATGCTAAATATAATTGAAATAATAACTAACACAGAAAATTTTTTTTTTTTCATATATGGAAATGACATGAAATGGGATTTTAAATTTTCTTACAAAGAATTTTCCACGTGATGAATTGTACTGTGATGAATTTTCCAGACGCACTGTGAAGCCACCACCTTATTGTAATAATAATAATTATTATTATTATTTAGGCCTCCAAGGAGTCAAAAGACTCATCACGGGAGGTCCTTCCTAGGAAACACAAGTCTATCAAGACAACATGGGAAGTCCCTCCCAGGAAACACAAAATCTATCATACCACTCCTTAAACGCATTGACCGTTATCACTCTCACTGATAACTTGCTGAACTCAACTGTCTAAACATCTCCTGATCTCCACTCTTTGTGCTCCTTGGTTTGTAACAACACCCCACTAAATATCCCATCTTGCCTATCTCTAACTCACACCATATACTTTCAAAATCATTAGTGTCATTGCCGTCCAAAGCCTCCATTCTTAGAGGACATAAGTCGTCACTTATCATGAGTAGTACTCCACCACCATGCTTTGCCTTTCTGTCCTGCTGAAAAATGCTGTTCCCTGCTACTTCTGTTCCTGTAAGTAGATTACTAAAACATGACCTCCTTTTTGCAAATCTATGGTGTCCATCAAAGATAATACCATTGTTTTGAACTCAGTTCTGGATCCTGGTTCTCACCAGCTTCTCCAACAACTGAATCATGACACCTGATACACAGATAGGCCTATAGTGATATGCTTGAGTTCTGTCATCTCTCTTATTGAAGTGGCTCAATCTTTCCTTCCTTCCACTCCTTTGGAACTTGATCCAGTCCAAGACTCATATTAAAAAAATATGCGAAGGCAGATGCCAACTCCCAGGCACATTCCTTCAAAATATGTGATGATATATTATCAAGTCCCACAGCCTTATTAACATTAGGCTTGCTCAATTTCCCATATACTTCTTGCTCACTTGCGGTCAGCAGTCTCCCCTGCTCATAATCAATTGCTCTCAGACACTCCATGATATCACAAGAATGAAAGACCTTTATGAACTGCTCATTAAATATCACAAGTATATCTTCTACTGCAGTTTTTCTTATATCATATATTCTCCAATCAGTACTATCCTTCCATAATCATGCTTTTTTTTTTTTTTTGCTAGCTACATATCAAAAGAACTTTCTGGGATTCTTTTTGGTTTTATTAGCTAACTGCAGTTGATACTTCACTATATAACTTCAATGGAGTTAGAGGGTATAGTGGAAGAGGAAGTTATGGTGAGTGAGCAGGGAGTATGAGGAATTAAGTAAACCTGATGTTAATATGTCAGTGGAACTTGAAAATATATCATTGCATGTATTCGAGGAATGCTCCATGAAATTAATGGCACTCTTGTTACATCTATTTATCATGAGTCATGAAACACGCAGAGTTCCGAGAAAATTGTTCTTTTTCACAAAGAGGAAGAACAATAAGGTGTTAGAGATTGGTGAGGACTAGGATTCAAAAGTGGGTTCATAATAGTGCCATTCTCTCTCTGATGATAGATTTGCTAGGGGGAGGTCAAGCTTTAGCAATCTGCTTATGTACTATAACAAGGTAACGAAGTCACTGGATAAGGCAGGTGCTTGGATTTTTCAGAACTTTCTTATAGACTGCCACATAACAAACTGGTAACTATGGATGGATGGGATATGGATGGGATTAGATGAGAGAACTATGAGTTGGATAGGTGATTGACTGTCAGAAACAAGTTGTGTATTGGAGGAGTGGTATCCCAACAGAGAAACTCCACTAGCCACAGGGCACTCGGCTTTTGGGGCCATTGTTTAACTTTCATGTTAATGATACTGAAACAGGCTTAACTGGAGATATGCAGCTGGGAAGAACTATGGAGGAGGGGCATACAGTGTTGTGGCTTTGCAGAATGATCTCAGACTATGAGTGGGTAAGTGAGTAGATCTGTCATTATAATGTTGCAAAGCATAAGGTTTTGCAATTTGGTGGGCAAGTTTGGGATGCAGAGTATATAGTTTATGGGAAAATTTTGAAAAAGGTGGAAGATGATGGATGACTTGAAGCATAGGGGGGGGGGTTGCATTCCAGAAACTGTAAGAACATTATAATGGATTATGGCAATGACAAGGAAGACCTTGATGTGCAGAAGCAAAGAGGTTATGGTTCCCTTGAGACCTTGATCAGAACTGTGTGGGGACTACCATTTGCAGATTTGGTTGCCTGATTTTCAAAGCAATGAGGATGTAGTCTAATATTCTCATTCTAATACAGAGATAGTCCAGAGAAGGTAAGTTGGTGTCAACTCTATAGAGCGGGATATATGACAGATTGAGGAAATGCAACTTGCAGAGCCTTATGAATAGAAGTAGAGGGGACAAGACCTTTGGCAAACAATTAAATATTGCTCCTGATGGACCTGTGTTTCACTCAGGATTTCTCCATGAGCGCAGGTCACCAAGATGTCTCCAATGATCTCGATCTTGATTCTCTCTCTTCCATGTTATACCCATAGATTTCACTAGTGGATCTTCCCATTCTGTAGGTGGTCTTCCTGCTTTTCTCTTTATTCTTGATTGCCAGTTGAGTATTCTATATGTCCATCTGTTATCCCTGAGTCTGGCTATGTGACCTGCCCATCTCATCTTGCTTTCATATACTGCAGTTACCACATCCTTTATGCCTGATCTCTTTCTTAGTTCCATGTTACAAATCCTGCATTCTATTGCACACTGAGTTATTCTGAGAGTTTCTTCTTCTTTCCTTGTTGTGTGCCATGTTTCTGATCCATATGTGAGTGATGGAAGAATGTCACTATTAAATAGTTTTGCCTTCACAGAGATGTCAAGATTTGGATCAGTAAGTGTTTCTTTTAGTCTGTTGAATGATAGCCATGCAGCTTTCTTTCTTTTTGCTAGTTCTTCAGATAAATCATTATTCATTTTTATTATTTGTCCTAAGTAACTGTAGGGGTCAATTTGTTCTATAGGGATGTTATCAACACATAGGTGACTGTCACTTGTGTAGATGTTTTTGATCCATTTTGCTTTTTCTAGATTCATTTCAAAGCCTATCTTACTGCTGTTTGTGTATTTTTTCACCCATTTCTTCTAGGTCTTCTAGGGTTGTGGGATATCAGTACTAGATCATCGGCAAATATAAGGATTTGTAGTTTTTCACCATCTATGCTATTCCTCCATTTAGGTCTATGATGGATTATAAGCCAAAAATATAAGAAAATATCCAATTGCTATTTTGTTTTTATTACAAGATAAACATTAATGTAAAATAATTACATAATAATATTAATTAAATGTTTGCACTATGGAGATATCACACAATAAAACTGTTTATAAGCTATTCTAAATATAAATTATAAGCTGTGTCTGCCTCTATCGATATAGTTGCTGGACCAACCAATCTTTCTCGGTCATTGCTGTTTGCATAATTTTGAATCAGTTTAAGCGTGGAAAAACTTCCAAGCTTAAACTGGTTAAACTTCTTTCCCACTTGCTCTGCTAACAGGAATTGTGAGTTACTATCGCCCCGACGTTCACGTCAGGGTGATAGTAACTCTCAATTTGAGTAGGAGTTTAAATTAATTAACATTTAAATTAATTCTTTTTTTCTTAATAATGATTCCATGCATTAATGATGCATAGCTGAAAATTGTCACGTACCCCCTGAAGTACAACCTTTCATGTATCCCTGGGGGTACACGTACCACACTTTGAGAAACACTGATCTAATAAGTGCGTTCTAAAATGTTTAGTTTTAGTATGTATGACTATAAATATGTATGGCCAGCAAAGGTTGGTCAATTGGTAGAGCCTCTGCTACTAATGGCTCACAAAAAGTTAAACAAGTTTGAGAGCACGGTTAGTAGTTGGAAGGGGTACAATTGTTCGATGCTGTTGGCACACTCTCCCTCAACGAGTCTTTGGACTCCCTGGAGGTGTCACATAATAATAATAATATTTTTATTATTAAAATATAATAAGCACATAAACTAAACCAAATGCCATATATTTGTAAAATATCTTGTTGCTGTAATGCAGCACTGTAATACAGCATCTACCGCAACATGGCTGAACGAGCACCCTTATTAAGTGGTGCCGTGAGGCAGGCTGTCTCTGTGCTGCACCCTGTTGACGGTGTACAGAGAGGGGATATAATTGAGATGTATAAGTTGGTGGGGATAGATTACAAGGAGATTCATGAGATTTTTCATAGAGAGAGAGAGAAGGGTAGAACAAGATGCCTTCCCTGGAAGCTGTAAATGTAAGTATGAGCAAAGGAGTGTAGAACAGGTATTTTGCATGATGAGTAGTTAGTGAGTGGAATTGTTGTGTTATCTGAAAGTGTGGTAAGTGCAGAAAGTGTGAGTGGATTTAAGACAGTTTGATCCTTGTGCATGAGAGTGTAGACTTCCCACGATGAGTTAAAGATACCAAGCAATTTTAAACTTGGTTTTACTCCATTTTTCCCAAGTGAGCAAACAGACAAAATGTCAAGTTTGCGCCTGCAATTGATGCAAGACTAGCTGATCCCGCAGGTAGTGCAAGACCAAGGCAACTCGTGGTAAAGAGCTTGCTCCACCTTTACCACGAGTTGCCTTGGTCTTGCACTACCTGCGGGATCAGCTAGTCTTGCATCAATTGCAGGCGCAAACTTGACATTTTGTCTGTTTGCTCACTTGGGAAAAATGGAGTAAAACCAAGTTTAAAATTGCTTGGTATCTTTAACATAATTATACGCAAGTTAAAAATACTTTCTACTTCCCACGATGAGCCTGACTCCATGGAGTGCTGATGTTAATAAACCAAGCTAACTTGGTTTGTATTAAAGTTGTTGCTCTAATACAGTAGTAGTTCTCAATAATGAATACAACCAATTCAGTTTCTCCCAACAGATTGTGCTGGATATTTCGTTTGGTTTTCAGGAATATTTTAATGGATTTTTTTATTATTGTAACCCTAGTCTGTTCTTAACATCTTGAATCATCCAATTAATGGAAGCCAGCCAGGAGTCATTATTCCAGTTCCCCAGTATCCATTGTATTCTACTACTTTAGCAGAATTTGGGATGCAGGAGGCAAGTATTAAATTTCAATAATGTTTATATTTAGTTATTATATTGATTTAATTCTGTTTATGTATAACCATATCTCAGTGTGTGTGTGTTTAATTGCTGATGTGGTGACGACTCTTTTCTGTCGTGTTCAAATTCACCATCTAGTTCAAGTCACTTTTATAATTAAAATAACCAACTGCGAAGTGATCACCGATCCAAAAGTAGGGAAATTTATATTTATACTGCGCCACCCTATTCTTAGATTAGTCTATATAAATAGTAGGATCAATTCTAAATTAGTTTAGCAGTCATCTCATTAGGCCGAATCATCTATAATCATTTTTACTTGGGGTTCCCGCACGATTCGAATGTTTATGAACGGTGCAATAATAAGGAATTCAGGCAAACACAATATTTAGATCAACAAAATAAAACATTTAATATATGATATGGTTAACAAATACAAGAACTCTATTTCAAAATGGAACTATACAATTAACTTAACACTTCTTCTTAGGTCACTGATACTAATTCAATGTTCTAACTTTCATATACTATTCACAGTCTCAAAAACACAAATCTTCTTATCTCAAGTTAATATAACAACTTCACATTTAATCAGTCTTCACAAATCTATCAGTTCAATGTTTATATTCACAGCAGGTAATAAACTACGTAAGCAATATTCCAAACAAATATATTCCGGTCCTTGAGCATCAGAGATATATCACAGTTAATGCTAGAATAGACAAACTTATACAACTACTCTTACCAGACAAATTCTTCAACACATCAAATTATTGAGAGAGCACTTATGAATTAACTTAATTGACGTTAGCGGAACACACATAATAAAGATTCTCCACAGTTTGAACTGTATTACTGTAAGTCGCACTTCACTATTCCAAACAACAGTAATTAGGTACTAATATCTTTTCCTGTTCACTTTTCTCCAAGTAATCAATATAATCTTTTCCTAGGGCAACATAGAATTAAATTCGTAATCCAGATTAACTGGAACTAATCAGAATTTTCGCATTGACTGTCCAGTTTCCTTTTTATCTGATTACGACATTAACCTTTCTTCACAACAGCAGCTGATTTCGCTTATAATATTAAACTTTATGATTCACTACTTATTGGTTCACTTCCGAACAATATTTTCATAAATTTCTGCCCTGAGGATTTTATAATCTTGGTTCCGCAAAACTCTCTCCTCACTCCTTAATAATAATTCCTCTCTTCCTTCCCTGTCTTACCTCTAACCTCCCTTATTACTTTCTCTTTTATCTATGACCATCACTCCCACCTTACGTTCGAACGCCACGTTCTTCTCCACTCGTGGTTGTTTACGCGTGCGTCTCCATGACAATAGACTAAACGTAAACATTTCGCTAATGTAATGTATGCTCTTTTACTACTACATGAGTGATTACATAACATTAAATATTTCACAAATAAGAACAACAAAATATTTAAGCTACTATTTCAACTTTTTGATTACGTATACAGTTAAATATAAAATAACACTTTACGTTACATCATACATATTTGGTTATACAAAATTCTATAGATTTTATTATTTCATAAATTAATAGTAGGTCAGGTTTTGAATAAATATTTAATTAGTAATTCTCAATTAAGGAATAATAATTAATTTTATATAAGCCATGATTAATATTTAATAAGCAATGTTAAATGTGAATGAAAAATAATAAATTACATAACATAGCTTCATTCACAATTTAACACTGAATTACTTAACACATGTAATGGCATACAATAGAGATTAACTCTTTTTTAATTTCATGTGATGTGATGTGTAATGTGTGAGATGTATCCATTCTTTGGGAGATATTTGTACCATAAGGCTTCGCCAGTTCCCATGGAAACACAAAGAAATAAGTAAATAAATATTTTACTTATTTACCTTGTGTTTTCATGTGAGATGTATCCATTAACAAATTTGATAATAATAATAAACACCTGCTAGTCTCTATAGCAAATTCTTTTCACTATAGAGACCAGCATGTGAGCTCTGACATAGGTGGCTGTCAGTGGCTCTGACAACAGGTGGCTGCAAGGCTTTATTTAAAAAAATAAACTTAAATATAATCACAAATATAAGTTTCTTAAACAGCTGATGAGGCATTTAGACTTTCAGATTTGTACAGCTCATTTCCATTGCATTTTAATATGTACACAAAATTGTATCCATTAGGTTTTAAATTAAATTTTATTAACAGGTCTGTGTATTGGTTTATTTTGAATTATTTTTTATTTTTATTTTATTTCATTAATACAAATTTTAGTGTCTCCACTTGATACCAGTGCCTTGTGTTTCCAAATATATTTATTGACTGTAATGGTTTAGAGCACAGGATAGTGATTTTCATTTCATGACCAGTCCTACCGTCCACATGGTTGGCCGAGTGGCTATGTACTTTACAACCATATGCCTGGGAAAGGAATATCCTGGATTCAGTTCCCATCACTGACGTGAAGAAATTAGATCTTTCTCAGACACAGCCAAGTTAGCTGGTCTTGGGCATGGACTGCGGGGTTTTTCTCCCCACATCTGGGGTTTTTTTATCTGGGGTTTTTCATCCCACAAGCAGGCAAACCGGCCTTAAGAACTCGACGCTTCTACAGACATAGGATACGCCAGGAGGCATAGGACTAACCATCTTATCCTTGTGTACGGTTGCTATTAAATGAATAGAAAACTTTACACTGCACAGTAAAGAGATGGTGGGAAGCAGCTGCTCTTGTATTAACAGGTGCAACTGAAATTGAAGGAATACTAGTTGCCGATTCACTGGAGCAGTGACCATGTAAGTACCTGTAAAATAGACACAGTGCCGAAACACTGTGTCTGTGAGATATAGGTTGAAGTTAATCTGTAAAAGAGGAATCATTAATGAGCCTAATTACTCATCTCTGGGCAGCATCAAGGATTGCAAGTAAAGTTTTATGTGCACCATCCCAAACATGTGATCAGCATTCAAAGCATGGGCAGATTTGGATTTGTATATAGTTAAGAATTGGTTGGGTATAAAATAGTCTTTTGGAACAAAAGAGCTGCCTAGTTTCTTGGATGCTGAGGAGGCTACTGATAGGATGTGTTTATGCCAGGAGAGACTGTAGGTAAATGTTAGTCCAAGCAGAAAGATCCGATCTTGTCTGGACTGAGGGTAAGGGTTGTGAACTGAGATCTCTTTTGTGAGAAAAATGACAAGACTGTGTTTTGGTGGCATTGAACATGACAAGGTTGTTCTCAATGTTTAAGTCACTGATTGTAGTTGATCTTGTGGCCCAGGATGTCAAGAGTACTGTAGTTTGTCAAATGAGTAGGATAGGTGGAGAGTATTATCATCAGAAAAGCTGTGGGCTGTGGATATGATTACTTCATGAGGGAATAGGACAGAGTAGATGATAGGACAGAGCCTTGAGGCACTCCAGCATTGATGGTGAAGCTCAAAGAGAAGAGCCATCTACCATGATTTGCAGAGAATGACCAGAGAGAAAGCTGGCTACCCAATTACAGAGAGTGGCAGGGAGACCAAAGGATGGCAGTTTGTTAAGTAGGCCACATTGCCACACACACAGTCAAAGGCTTTGGAAATGTCAAGGGCAACAACACAAGTTTCTCCAAACCTTTGCATGGCATGTGTCCAGTAGTGGGTGTTGTAAGCTATGAAGTCAGCTGTGGATCTTGAATGGCAGAATCTGTATTGGTGGTTGCTGATTAATTGGTGGACCTCTAAGTAATGGAGGAGTTGGCTATTGATGAATTTCTCCATTATTTTGGAGAGGACTGAGATGATGGCAATTGGTCAGGAGTTTGATGGTTGACTTCTATCACTTTATAGGAAAAGAATGGATATGAGTTTCCATGCATTGGGATAAGTACCAGATATGTAAAATAGATTGTAAAGATGATGCAGGTAATGACTTGTGTAGTGCATTTGAAAAAATGGACATGCATCATTGTCATTACATGAATCTGTGTTTTTTCGGCCAAAGTGAGTTGGCCAGTCTCATATGGAAGTAGTAGAGTTTTTCTTCCTTTAAAACAGCTAAACTTGCCAGAGGACATACAAAAAAAAAAATACCATGTGTGTGTGTATGTAGTACATGGTGCCAGTGCATGTGGTAATTGTGGATTTTGTAGCGTTTAGTAGAATGGCCTCCTGCTGTTGTGGTATATTATTACATGACATCTTTAACAGTGACCCCTAGCTAGAGGTGTCATATAATAATATACCATAATATGATGCTGCTGATAATGCAATTCCACTCTACACCGTCCCTTAAACACTGAATGCAGTCCTTACAGATCTTTTAAATGTTTTTGGATCCATGCACAGTGTTTCACACTTTCTACAGTACTCTGTGTGCGTGTGCGTGCGCACATGTGCACTTGCTTGTCATGCTCACTTCAGACACTGTTATGTTTTGTATTTATGACACTCAATTGATATCTTTTGTATTGTTCTGATTCTTCATTATTGCAGTTTTTCTTATTATTGAAAGTAACTCATCAAAAATCAAATTAGTTTTAGTAGATAGTTCTCAAAATATTAAAACTTCATGGATACACTTAAGGAAAATAAAGTAGAACTATATGAACTAAATATAATTTACACTTTTTGTTATATATTATTTTCTGCACACTTAATGCACTTAAGTTGTCATTGTAATTTCATGTTTATTATTATTAGTTTTTCATCTTCTTACTATATGATAGATTGATTACTATTTGGATGAAGAAAATGACTGGTGTGTCAATGTTAATGAGCTAAAGAAGGTTCTAAAAAATGCTCGACATCACTGTGAACCTAGAGCACTCGTGGTAATTAATCCAGGAAACCCAACAGGTGAGAAATGTGGACTTGATTATTTTTCCAATTAAGTCCAGTTTGATTGATAATATTAAAATCTTAATTATAATTAAGAAATTTATCATACCTTACTTACTGAATCAGTTCACACCACATATCTTTTATATTATTATTAATATTATTATTCAGGCCTCCATGGAGTCAAAAGACTCATCATGGAAGGTCCTTTCTAAGAAACACAAGTCTATCTAGACTCATTGAGGGAGGTCCCTCCTAGGAAACAAAAAGTCTATCGTACCACTCCTTAAACACATTGACTGTTCTCACTCTCACCACTCTATCAGACAGTGCATTTCACAGATCAACCGCCCTCCATGCAAAGAAACCACTCCTCATCCTCTTGCTCACAGTTTCCTTTTATAACTTCCAGGGATGGCCCCTTGTCATCACTCCTTCCAGCTGTTCAACCAAGTGAAAGAACTCCCTAGTGTCAACCCTGTGACCACCTCTCAACAGTTTAAAAGTCTCAATCATATCACGTCTCTTCCTTCTATCCACCAAACTCTGCAGTCCACACTCCCTCAGCCGATCCTCATAACTAACATTGTACAGTCCTGACACCATCTTTGTTATCTGCCTTTGTACCCTTTCCACAGTTAATTTATCCCCTTCAAAACCTGGGGACCAGATCTGAGAACAATAGTCTAAGTGTGGTCTGATCAGTCTTATACAATGGAATGATAACCATTTTATCTCTGCAGGTCACTGTCCTTCTCATTATTGCATCAATCCTCTGTGTTGCCTTCATTACCTTTGCAATATGTCCCCTAAATTTCAGGTTTCTATCAATCATCAACCCCAGATCTCTTGTCTCCCCTACTTCCTCCAGTTTAACTCCTCCCATGGAGTATGCAGCATCCCAGCAATGTGTCCCAAAGCTCAAGACCTTACATTTTGCTGCATTAAACTGATATCCCCATTCATTTGCCCATCTATCTAGTTCAAATCCTCTTGCAGGGCTAACACATCTGTACTATTACTAATAACCCTTCCCAGCTTCACATCATCCACAAACAACTGAATATCCCCTTCAATCCACAGACAATGTCATTGATATAAAGGTTAAACAATATAGGGTCCCAGTACTGAGCCCTGTGGAACCCCCACTTGTAACCTTCTGCCTCTTTGATATTGCTCCACCATACACAACTCTCTGATACCTATTGGACAGCCGATCATGAATCCAGTTGACCAATCTGACATCCAGACCCATATGCTGCAACTTGAATATCAGCTTATCATGTGGCATCCTGTCAAATGCCTTTGCTAAGTCTAGGAAAATGGCAGTATATGCCTTTCCCTCATCTAATGCTCTTGTAACTTTATCATAAAAGGCCAGCATATTGCAAAAACAAGAGTTCCCCTTCACAAATCCATGTTGACTCTCACAGATAACATTACCCTCATCTGCCCAATGTTGTGTATGGTCCCTAACTAATTTCTCCAAAATCTTAACAACTACTGATGACACATAAACTGGCCTATAATTAGACACTTCCACTCTACTACCGCCCCTTATGCAATGGCACTATCTTACCTTCCTTCCATTCTCTGGGCACCTATCCTGTAGCCAGACTTTCATTGAAAAGCCAGGTCAAAGGAGCTGTTAGTTCTTTAGCACAATCTCTCTCAAAACTAGTGGTGAAATACCATCCAGTCCCACAGCTTTACTAACATCCAGAGTGCTCAGTAAGTGGAACACACTCTCCTCCTGCACCTCTAAACCTCCTGCCCTATCCCTCTAGTATTCAAATTTACTCCTTCAGGATGAAATACACCAATAAAGTGTTCATTGAACAATTCCACTATGCCCTCTTCATTAGTCACTCTATTCCCATTTTTATCCCACAGTGTCATTCTTCCACAATCATTTCTCCTCCTACTGGCCACATAGCTAAAAAATTCCCTAGGATTTTCCTTGGATCTAAGGGCCAATCTTTTCTCATATTCCAGTTTCACCTTCCTTACCATACTAGTCACTCTCCTGGCCTGTGTCTTATATTCTTCATGCATCTTCTCTTCACCTGTCTCCTTATATCTCTTCCATAGCCTCTTTTTCACATGCAGTTCCTGTTTAATATTGTTTGTCATGTACTTTACTCCAAATTGTGTCCTCTTCTTCACTCGTGGAATGCAGCTTACCATTGCTGCTAACAAATATTCCTTCACAATTTCCCAAGCACTAATGATATCCTGGCCTTTCAATTCCTCCCTCTACGAAACTTCCCCAAGTTGATGTCTAAGATTATTATAATCACCTGCTTTATAATTCCACATATGTTCCCATCTCTTTGATACTCCTGCATGTCTATTCATTTTCTAAGTTGTTGTTGTTGTTGTCTTGTCCTTTGAAGAGTCTTAGATGTTTCCGTGCGCTCTTTGTACTGCTTTGGCTATGTCTGTGATTTTGTTTGTATAGAGCTGTTGTTCAGGATTAGGATCTATTTCTTGCAAGGCTGCTGTAATTGCTGGACAGGTAAAGATGTGAGTGGGTGTCAGTTCCGTATTGGGGCAGTTGTTGCAGTTTCTATATGTTCTCGTATCATCTGTATTGATCTTCATTCCTCTATAATGTCCTGTTCGTAGTCTTGCTATCGTAGTGGAGGTCCTTCTGTCAGCATTGATCTCGGGAATTTGATGTTGTATCACTGATTTCAATGGAATTAGTTTAGCTTTTGCTAGTGCATTGGCATCAGCAAGAGTTATCATATGAGTTTCTTGGTTGAGTTCTCTGGCCTCTTTTGCTAATTTATCAGCTGCTTCGTTGTGATCAATGCCTACATGAGCAGGAATCCATTGTAGAATGCAACTTTTGCCTAAACACTTTAGATGATTTAAGAGTTTATGGATGTCTTGTGTGAGCTTGGTATTGCCATTTTTGATTGCCTCCATAGCTGATCTTGAGTCACTGTAAATTATAATTCCTTCAGATTGTTGAGATGATGATAGATTTAAGTAGGCTTCTAGTGCTTTAATTATTGCGTAGAGTTCGCTGGTAAAATTGGAAGCGATTCTCCCAGATCCAACTTTTATTGAAAGTTTTTCACCTTTCGGGAGTAGAAGGAGAACACCAGCGCCTCCATTAATCATATTGGTGTCTGATGATCCATCGGTATAACAAATAACCTGTTTGGAGGATGAAAGAAGGTTGATGGTATTTAGGCCTTTTTCTTTAAGCATTTCTTTTGGTTCTTTTTTTGTACAGAGTTTGGTAAGGTTTAGATTTATGAAGGTATTTGAAGGTAAAGGACTGGAAAATAGAGGTTCTTTGTTTATGTGGACATTTAGCTGATCAAGACCTATTTCTTTCCTGATAGTGTCATCATATTGTAAAGTCGATGATCTGTGAAGTCTGCAAATTTGGTTCCAATGTTCATAGGTTTTTAGGGAGACATGATCACTTTGGTAGCTTCTGATATTATTTATGAATTTTATGGTGGCAAATTTTCGTCTGTCCTCCAGCAGGTCAAGCCCACATTCCTGTTGGGCTCTGATGTTGTTAGTGGATGAGACTGCACCAATGATAATCTTGGATGCTTTTGCTTGTATTTTGTCTAGGTTTTTCTTTACCGATGAAGCCGAAGGTGACCAGATAGGTGCTGCATATTCCATTATTGGCCTTATTAGTGTAGTGTAAGTAGTGAGGATTTTTGGCTTTGCACCCCAATTTGTTCCACAAAGCCTTTTCAGTATATTTAATTTTTTTAGAGCTCTGTTGGAAGTGTTAGAGATGTGTTGTGCAAAACGTAATTCCTGATCAAGCGTAATACCAAGGTATTTTGGATTTGTGACTTTTTCAATTAGCTTGTTATTGATCATGACTTTGGGATTGTAGGAATGTCTATTTTTCCTGTCTGTACTAAATGTACTTAGTTTTGTTTTGTCTGGGTTGATTTTAAGTTTGAGTTCGTTTGACCATTTTTCTAATCCTCTCATGGATTTGTTTAGAATTTCCTCTGATTCTTTGATTTTAGCACTAGTGTGCCAGATGGCTATATC
The DNA here is from genome assembly GCF_054136105.1 of Typopeltis vanoorti. Taxonomy (NCBI): domain Eukaryota; kingdom Metazoa; phylum Arthropoda; class Arachnida; order Uropygi; family Thelyphonidae; genus Typopeltis; species Typopeltis vanoorti. The sequence goes on from NC_143566.1 coordinate 90,133,773, forward strand.
ATCTGCATAGCAAGTTACTTTTGTGTCTTCTGTAAGGTAGGGATGAATATTATTGACATATAGAAGGAATAGTAAGGGACTGAGTACTGAGCCCTGGGGAACACCAGCCCAGGTTCTCCGCTCTTTTGATATTGCTGTATTGATTCTGACTTTGATCTTTCTTCCTCTGATGAAATCAGCAATCCAGATTAAAGCGTTTCCTCTAATTCCAATATCATGTATTGTTTGTATTAATTTTTTGATCCAAACACGATCAAAAGCAGCAGTCATATCAAGGAATATGGCAGTTGTCTTTTTTGTTGGTTTTTCCTGAAATGAGTCTATTATTGTTTGGCAGAAATGGAATAATTGATCTGTTGTCGAATGACGAGTTCTATAAGCAGTTTGGTAGTAGTTGATTTTCTTATTTTTTGTCAGCCAGTGCATATTCATTTTCTAAGTCAAAACCATATGGCCACTCTCTCCAACTGGTGGGAGAGATTTCATCTCAGTTATTATCAACTCTTCTGATGCTATAACCAAATCCAAAACTCTTGAACCTCGTGTTCCCTCTGTTACATGTTGCCTAAGACATTTGTCACTCAAGAATTCTAGAAATTCCATTCCCTTATTGCTACATGCATCTTCCTCTCCCCAATTTATACTGCTGTAGTTAAAATCTCCCATAACAATCATTCTTTTTGCACTTGCCACTGTCAACTGTCTCAACATCTCCTGGTCTCTGTGCTCCTTGGTCTGTAGCAACACTCCACTAAATATCCTGTCTTCCCCACCTCCATAGCCTTCCAAAGCCTCTACCTCTTAGAGGACATAGGTCGTCACTTATCATATACATAAGATGTCTCATTTGACTCTTATTGATAGTTATCATTGATACTGATATCACTATCAATGATAACAGTAATATCTTCATGTTAGTTCAGGAGATAAGATTACACAGGGAATTTAAAATTGGAATAATGACTACTTAATTTGAGCATGTATCAGTATCAATGATAACAGTAATATCTTCATGTTAGTTCAGGAGATAAGATTACACAGGGAATTTAAAATTGGAATAATGACTACTTAATTTGAGCATGTATCAGTATCAATGATAACAGTAATATCTTCATGTTAGTTCAGGAGATAAGATTACATGGGGAATTTAAAATTGGAATAATGACTACTTAATTTGAGCCTGATTAAAAAAAAAAAAAAAAAAAAAAAAATGAATATCGTATTGAAAAGAAAATATGCAGGAAAGTGTTAAAAAGAATCAGTTGAGCAGCTTTCACAGGTGAACCATATATATACAGATATTATTCATGCATACAAATATTATTCATGAACATTTAAACTGTTGAGAGATGTTTCATAATATTATTATTATTATTACATAGCACCTCCAGGGAGTCCAAAGACTCATCGAGGAAGGGCACCTGCTCTACAACACTCCGTCTCCACCACTCCACTGACCATAACTACCTTCATCATCTACACCAGCGCCATCTACTGCCAGCCACCACCACCACCACCACTATTTTCAGTGACAAACACAAACATCCATGCCCATGGTAGGATTCAAACCAGCAGCCTTTTGGCTGGAGAGTGGATATGCTAACCACTTGGCCAACCAGGCTGGCAATGATTTCACCATGTGATCCATATGGATCACATTGTAAAATCACATTAATCACATTGATAAACCTTATATCAGAATTAGAGATGTTAATCTCAGCATCTTTACTTCTTTATGCAGGTGATGTTATAATGTCAAATTAGTTTATTATTTAACAAGTCTGCAAAATACTTTAACTACATTGAATAACTACTATAAAAAAATTGGCATGAAAATCAGTAATAAAAAGAACAAAGAATATGAAAATAAGCAGGAACACTGAATACCTCAGCTGCATCCTGAATATAGAGCCTGTAGAATAAGTGTCTAAATAGTTTAAAAAAAATTAATTTAGTGATGGGAAATTAAATATGAAAAGACGTTAAAATCAAGAAAGATGGCATTATGGGTGTTAACTGGATAAATTCTTATAGAATTAGTCAAAATACTAAACTAGCTGTAGAAAGAAGACAGTGTTCAAGCATTTTAACTTATGGTTCTGAGAGCTGTGGTTAGAAATAAGACAGCTGATTGAATAATTCTAAGAAAAATTTAGAAAGGCACAATCATTAAAAATGAGGATATTAGAAAGGAACTTGACATCGTTATCATTCAGGAGAATATATGAGCAGAGCTAATCTCAGGCAGAACGATCACTTAAACAAATATGGGAGGAAAGGTAAAGAAAACAAGTGTTTGATGGTAAAATGGCTGGAAAAAGACTCAGAGGAAAACTGAAATCTAGGATTAATTAGATAGTTAGATTGCTGTAGAAGACCAAAATAGATCTGAGAATATTGGTCCTGGCACTAGACTCACTTGGAGTAAACTTGTTATTCACTCTTTCATTTCATCATCAACCAGTTTTACATTTACTGATTACTCATAGTCCAACAGAATATCGCACTTTCAACATATCCATACCCTCTCTCATTTGCTGTTCAGTCACTTCACATTCCACCACGTATGCATATTGCACTTACAACACCATACCTTCCTCAATGTCCATGTCATTAATTTCGTTTCATTTTCATACTGCCGGATTTCACAATCTCATTTGTAGTACCATTTTGTCATCATTAACTGCAATCTTCAAAAATAGTAAAAATAAAAACCTGTTTCAAACACACAAATTTCCACAATCACTCAGTTATGCTAAGCTATAAAAATAAACAAAGCTATACCAAAATGTAAATCCAAATTGCTACTTTACTATAAAAATAAAATCTTTTCAGCAGCAACTTTCGTCACTCTAGTGCCCTCCATTGCAAGTGTTGCAAACACTGTGCATTGTATTGATGCTATGATAAGAAGTGCATTGATGCATAGGAATAAAGAAGTTGCAGTGCCTCTGTATAAGGCATTGGTCAGACTACACTTGGACTATTGTGCTCAAATTTTGTTGCATGGTTTTAATTTATGTGGAAGCACTACAGAGGATCTAGAGATGAATGGCCGAAGTGATATCAGGACTCTGGAGGGTTGATTATGCAGTTGAGGGAATGCAGATTGCAGAGTTTGACAGATAGGAGGGAAAGGTGATATGATAGACCTTCAAGTTGGTTAAAGATTTTACCAGATTGATGCAAAAGAGATTATAAAAAGAGTGGAGGGTAAGATAAGAAGAATGAGGTGCCATCACTTGAAGTTGCATGAAGGACTGTTGAGGAGTAGTTTTTTTTTTTTTTACATAGCAAATGGTTGGTGAGTGGAATACATTATTAAAATACATTTTAAGTATGGAAAGTGTGAATGATTTCAATGCATTATATTAACATATTTATGGTTGAATATGACAGACATATTGTTAGTTAAGTGAGCCTCTCACAAAGTCTGCTGACTTCATGTATGATACTATAGTAATAAGAATAATATTGCCACAAGTGAATTATCTTTACTGACTAGATTCTTTAAAAATTCATCTGCAAAATAGCTCGAATGAAGAACTTTTTGATATTGTTTACACTGTTTATAACTGAACAGCTATTTGTTTGGTCATTAAAATTAAACTTACTCAAGAAATTAGTCTCATTTTCTTACTGGTAATTTTTTGTCATATTTCTTGATATTCTTGGCCATAGCCATTACTTTTATGAGATTCTTTCAGGAGGTTGATTAGATTGCATTCATATTATTTTATTCCATCTACTGTATTGTTAATAAAAACAGCATTTTAATGCTGAGCTTGAAAACATAATCAAGAAAATATAGAACTGCATTAATTATGAGAAAAAGTAATAGCATTTGATAACCATTGATTGTCTTTAATTTTTAAACTTTTGATTTTTATAACCCTTCATAAACCTTTTTGCAGTATTTCTTCAGTTTTGTGCATTTTCTTTTAGGGTCTGTTCTGACAAAGAAAAACATGAAAGAAATTATACAGTTTGCATATGAGGAAAAGCTTGTTATATTAGCAGATGAGGTGAGTTTCAGCTAGAAATAAATGGCAGTAATTGTATTAAATTTGCTGAACTTAAAATTAAAGTCTTCTAACAGTATGTCATGCAAACTTTGCTAAAAGAAAGGGAAATTATGCTCTTTGCTCACTACTTGGTTATTTATATACTGTATAGCCTATATGTTTATAGAAAACTAGTTCTGAAACAGATAAAAAAAAACAGATATGCATAGTTTTGTAAATTTATATCTATCTATTTCCTTCTATTCATTTGTTGAATGCAGTTACATTTTGATCTCCATATTTGAAAATCCATACTCTCATTCAATAGCCCAGATATTTTCTATGTATGCCTAAATACTTACACAATCATTTACAATTAGCAGAAAAATGTTTATGTTTACTAATGATGAGTAACATTTTAGACCCATATATCAAAAATACTATAAAAATTTTCTTACATAATTAAGAACATGGCATCCACCACAGGATTCAGTACTTGTCAGTAGTATGTGTGTGTATGTGGGGGGGTTTCAAGGGCTGGGGAAGAAGCATTGGCTGACATTGAAATCTCTGGTTTATTCTTCTGTTCAATGGTTATGTAGGTGCGCTGAGGCATTGTCCAGAATAATGAAGTCTCATCGGCATTGAAAACTGTGCAGGTTTATATTCCTTTTCCCCTTGAGCTTGAGTTGTGCAGAATAGGCTTGGAAACTTTGATCAGCTAAAGCAATTCACCAGTAACCTTTGCATTACAGAGTGAATAAACCAGTGCTGGCTGGCAGTGAAAGTGGTTTCTGCAGTGGTGCTGTTATGGGGGGGGGGGGGTGCCTTAAATCTGTTCTAAAGAGGGCCTTAGTGGAATCATAGCAGTTTTCACACGTTTTTCTTGTGCTAGGTCTTTGGTCCAAATGAACAGTGCATTCTCCATTTTTAACATCACTTTATCACATACATATGCTGAGTATTTAGCAGTAAGAATTCCACCAGTTCACACTGCATCTCTGATCTCAGTTTCTTGTTTTTTTATATATATCTTTCTTATCAACATTTATCTGGAATTCACACTTTCTTGTTCCAAGTCATCACTTTCTTGGTCCTTTTAGACTTTTGTCCACCACTAGATCTAATTTGTTTAGAACCTGTAGATATTCATATAAGCACAGTAATATTTTAAGTGCAAGTACGCTCGCTGTGAAACTGAATGTATGACTTGCTACTGCCAAAGCAAAAATATTATTATTAACATCCATGGAATCAGAGGCTCATTGTGGGAGGTATACACTATCACACACAAAGCTCATCCAATTGTGCCTTAAACTGATTCAATGTATCTATATTCACAACACACTCACAATGCATTCCACTCACCTATCCATTCTCCATGTAAAGAACCTTCTCCCTCACTCCTATGCTTACACTCTCCTTATATAAAATATAAGGAGATTGAAAAATCTCTTCCATGTCAACCTGATAGCAATCCCTGACTAACTTATATGCCTCAATCATATCTCCCATTCTCCTTCTATTCACAAAACTTTGCAATTTACACTCTCTCAATCTGTCTTCATACTCTACATTCCAAAGACCATTGACCACCTTTGTGAATCTTCTCTGGATCCTTTTTAATATATCCTCCTCACCATGAAAACCTAGTGACTAAATCTGTGCACATAATCCATATGAGGCCTGATCAAGGCCTTATACATTGAAATCATAATCTCTTTATTTCTGCATCTCACAGTCTTCTGCATCATTGTCATTATCTGATGTAATATCCTCACAACTTGTGCAATGTGGTCCCTGAATTTCAGGTCCTTGTCCACCACCACTCCCAGATCTCTCATCTCCTCTACCTCCCTTAAACTTTGCTCCCCAAGTGTATACTTTGCATCCCATCATTACTTACGAAATTTTAAAATCTTACAATACAGGACTTCTGTAGTTGGATTGCAACTTTCTGTCTGGATGCACACTATGTGTGATGTGGATGGTTCCTTTTCCTCTCACCAGCTCTCTTCCTGCTATATACAGTCATACCCTGACTTACGCGAATCCAGAGTTACGCGGTTTCATATATGTATTCCCTTCACGCCTCACCACTAGTTGTATCTTTCCGGCGCCGGCCGCATTCGCCAGTGTCGCACATGCTGTGAACAAGCACTGACGTGTTTTGCGGGGTCTCCATTCATACACTATTTTTATAGTTTACAAACCTTGCAATTGTTTAATGTAATGTATTGATAAAAATTTTATCACATTAAAAAATAATAATGTCATCCAAAAGAAGCAAGTCTGATTCTTCTACAGCTAGCAAGAAAAGAAAAACATTGACTTTGGAAACAAAACTCAACGTTATCAAGGATTTTGAAGGTGGAATGAAAATTTATGAGCTAACAAAGACGGTTGATCTACAGGAATCCACAGTAAGAACAATCATAAAAGAAAGGTTTATAGATTTTGGAGGACATAGATTCTAACGAGGAATGAATTGTAGCCACAAGGTAAGGAATAAAAAATCATTAGCTTGCTATGAAGAAATTTTGCTTGACAAGAAAAAGACATTATGTCATCAGACGAATCTATTAGATTTTATGAAACCATTGACATCGAAATAACTGTATTTTTTTTATGTATGAAAAACTACAATTATGATTCTATTTCTTAAAAAATATAGGTCTTTTTTGTAAACCTTTGGTCCCAATTATTTTGTATGTTTGTATGCAAAATTATACACGAGTTACACGAATTCGACTTACGCGCTTTTTGTTGGTCCCACCTACCGCATAACTTCGGGGTATGACTGTATATCAATGACCTACTTCAGTTGACCACCAAAGCAGTATACAGTTTTGCAGATGACAGCACATTGCACCCCTCCCTTTCATTTGATAAACCTTACTCTACACAACTCACCTCAACCTATAGAACATCAACCACCACTGCCCTCAATTCTGATCTCCAAGCCATTCTCCAATAGGGTTCAAATAACCTTGTCAATTTTAATACTAATAAACTCCAGCTCTGTCTTATTTCTCATAAAAAAAAAAAAAAAAAAAAGAACCATTTTTTCCCCAGTATTATCTTTGACAATACCCAAATTTCCAGACAATTTGAGATCTCTCTTCTTGGAATTGCCCTGACATCAAGCCTCTCTTGGCATAAACACATCACAACCATTGCGTCCTCAGCTTCAAAAAAAAACTAGGATTTCTCTTTCATTTAAGATGTTACTTCATCCCTGAACAGCTGTTAACCTTATACAAATCACAAATCCACCCAGCTGTTGAATACTGTTCTCGCATATGGGGTGGGGGCCTTAAAAGCTCCTTCAAAATGCTTGACTCAATACAGAAAAGAGCAATTAGACTTATTATTGACCCATCTCTTACCAACTCACTTTCCCCACTTTTGCACAGATGTTTGGTTTCCACAATATATATATTCTACAAATATTTCCATGGGAAATGTTCATCTGAAAGAGAATCAACAATTCCCGTGCTTAGTACTAAGCTCGTTGGAACATGTGCAGCTGCTGCTCAACATCCCTTCACAGTGCACCTTGAAACCCACAGAACGTTTCTTTTCCTCTTCCTTCATCCTTGCAACTTCTATATGGTGGAACAGTTTTCCCCCTGTTGTGTTTCCCAAGGAATATAAACAAGTTCCTCCTTTCCCAGCTCACTACCCATATATGGTACTAATGTGCTATATATCCTGTAAAGCCAAAACATCTGCTTGACTCTTCATTGCTCTCCCCAATTTTGCATTCTCTGCAAACAGCTGCATATTACCAGTTCACATCCGTGACACTTTCTCAGCCAACGGCTACCCCCTCCAAAAAATACTTAACCCAGTTATCCACAACCCACCACCCCCTCCCCTTCACAAAAAAGATTACTCTAAATCTATCACTATTCCCTACATCAGAGGCACCTCGGAAAAAATCAATAAAATCCTAAAAAAAATGACTTGACCACTTGTTACAGACCACATAGAAAACTGGCATCCCTTATCTGCTCCACCAAAGACCAACCACTTCCCCTAGACCTACCTGGTGTATACCAGGTCCCTTGCAGCTGTAAACTGTCCTACTTTGGCCAAACAGGCAGGACAGCAAATATCAGAATCTCAGAACACAAGGATTACATCCGATTTTACCAGTACAGCCACTCTGGGCTTGCCGACCACGCTCTGGATACTCGCCACAGAATAAGATGGAAGAAAGCCACAGTAATACACCGCAGCAAGTTCAAGTATGAAAGACTATTCATGGAATCAGCCTCGGCCCTTAGGAACATGCCAAACCTCAACAAATTTGGATGCATGAAACTGCCCCAAATTTGGGAAACTTTTATCAGAAGAATTTCAGCCCAAAGGCCAAGAACTACCAATATAGCCCACCAGGGGCACCATCAGGACTTTAGGAAATGCTAGCTTCCTAGCTTCAGTCTCATTTGCTGTTATTAGTACTTGTGTGCACGTGTCTTTGTAGTAAGTTCCCAAGAAGATGGCAACGTGACGTTCGCCGAAATATCGGAAAGTATATATTAAAGTTTATTTAATCTATATTTCTAGTATACGCTGTCAATTCCTTAAATATTTATCATGTTTAACCAGCGTATAAGCCTCTCAACAAGAATAATTACCAGTGGTATACAAACTGAACAACAATGGTCCTCCCAAAACTGACCCTGGTGGCAACCACTAGTGACCTTCTTCTTTCGGAATACTGCACCCACTCACATACAACTGTCTGATACTTATCTGACAACCAGTCACTGATCCAACTCACTAGTCTCTTATCCAGTACCATTTCTTTCATTTTATTTTTTCATTTTTAGCTTGTTTTGTGACAGTCTATCAAAAACTTTTGCAAAATCTAAGTATATCACTATATGTGTCTCTCCCTTGTTCAAGACATTCACCTTGTTATAGTACATAAGTTAGTAAAACATGATCTCCCTTTAACAAACCCATGCTGATAACCACATTGAATACTGCTGTTATCAACCCATTTCTGTATCCTGCTTCTCACCAATCTCTCTAGTACCTTTACCACAACTCCAGATATACAGATCAGCCTATAATTTGTAGCCAGAGCCTTATCAGCACCTTTATGCAATGCAACAATTTTACTTTCTTCCTGCTCCCTTGGGACCTGTGCTGTTATAAGACTTATTAAGCAGGCATGCCAATGCTACCTCTACAATGAATGCTCCCTGAAACATTCCCTTAAGCCATGCAAAGATTAGTGGTGAATTGCTTTAGCTGATCAAAGTTTCTCAGGCCTGCTCTACACAACTCAAGCTCATCTAGGAAAAAAAAAAAAAGGATATAAACCCGATTCCTATTGCCTTATTGATATTAAGTTTGTTTCCTCAAATACCTCCTGCTCACTTACAATTAAGCCTTCTTCTCATATGTCCTCTACACTTAAGTTTCTCATGATTTCACCCTGATGAGAATGAAACACCCTTATAAATTGATTACTAAATGCTTAAACAGTTCTTCTGCAGCAGTTAACATTCTAGTGTTTTCATCCATTATCATTCTTCTTTCTACTTGCCACATATCTAAAAAAAATTCTCTACGATTTTTCTTCATGTGATTTGCTAATTTCTGCTTATACTGCACTGTTGTTATCTTTAGTGAGTCACTCCCCCTGGCTTGTTTTTTATACTCTTCATGTAACTGATTATTACCATTATTCATCTTGTATTATTTCCAAAGTGCCTTCTTCCAGATTTCATGCTTAAGTCCCTCATTCATCCATTTTACACTACCTTACTTAGCCTCTTGACCTTCATAATACATTCATGAATCGATTCTGTTATGAATTTGTTTGTCAATTTTCCAAGCAGCAATAATTTACTTACTGCTCAACCCCTCATTGCATGCTATATCTCCAAGCTATCTCCTAAGCTTGTAATAACCAGCCTTTCCACATATATCTTTTCCTCACAGAAGTCTGGCTATCTACCAAATTTGGACAAAATTCTTCTGATCTCTTTCTAGAAAAAAAAAAATCAAATAAGTATTGAATGTTGAGTCAAAAAATGTAAGGACATTTACCAGGATTATCAATACAATGGAGGAAAAGTAAAAAGCCAGTGTATTGGCTTTTTCTGTTGGAAGTAATTCCAAAAGATGGAAGCAGGGTTGGACAAAAATTCGTCAATAGTTTTGGCAAGGACCAGGTAACAAGACTTTCATTTGACCAAGAACCTGTTACATCCATTTTATAATTGGAAGAATGTAAGTAGGCATATTACTAGAGATAAAATAACATGGGTAACTTTCATCAAATACATTTTAATCATAGAATTTTCACTTATGTATCTAAGGTATCTTTAATACAACTAAAAGTGGAACAACATACTATACAGCTCAGAGAAAGATATAGTGTCACAATAGCTTCAGTAAGATAACAAATGGTCAATTAATTCTTAATTAAAAAACAACAAAATAAGTAAATAAATGAATAAATTAGTATTTTTTTCAGTCTACTAATATTTTATATCTCCCATGTAAGATGTATGCCATTAGATATATTTAAGTTTGGACAATACAATATTTCACAAATTCCCTTTATGAAGATATCCCATAAGGCATCTGCTCTTACATAGGATTGTTGTTTTCCACAGGACTGTGCTTAGTAGAGATGGTATGGTCAGCAAGCCATGTTGTCCAGATTCAAGCTATCTGATATAGGATGCATGTTCTCACAACAGACTAAGGTAGATCTTCCAAGTGGTCTGAATAAGATGGACCACAATAGCAAGGAATCTGGTAAACACCTGAATACCATTCACTTTAGAAAAGAAAGAAAGAAAACAACCAGTTAGCCTTTTTTTTTATCTGTTAATTCTTTGTCCTCTGAATTGCAGTCTTCACTTCACACCAGCAGAAGTGATTCATAGTATTGAGTACATTTAAGTATGCAGTCTTGCCATAAATATTGTTACAATTTTCACACATCCCCATGCTGCCCACAGAATTGCATGAGCCCGGTTCCATTAGTGGCACTGTGTGTGTGTGTGTGTGTGTGTGCATGTGTGTAGCCAACATTGGTGTGTTTATCAGTAGAGAGAGAGAGTTGTCTATCTGTACAGGTTAACATGCAGTAGGAAGATTATGAGAACTGTGTAGCTGTGATAGCACTTTACAAGGTTGGAATGTAGCCACTTGTTATTTTCGACACGCTAAAAACACTTGGGATCAGTAGGATGTTTGTGTATCAGACTATTAACCGTTACAGCAATACAGAAGACTTATCTGACTGCCAAAAAAGAGGTCAACCATGCTGTGTTAGGATGCAATGGCTTGTTAGGCTTGTGAAGGCATGTTTCCACTGTAATCTCGTGAGAATGCAATAAATGGTGTTGCAAGAGATGAATGTTTCATAGAGAATGATGTCACGTGTGCTAACTGATGAACTGGGGGTGAGAGCCAATCATTCTTCTAATGGCATTTCCTACCACCACAGCTTATGTGGCAGAGGGTGATAAAATCAAAGGCACTTCTCTGGTGGTATGTGAACAACAGGCAGAGATATCCAAAGATCAAAGACCACACAACAGTGGTTGGAGGCGAATGTGCCCGACCACATATCACCATCTGATTGGCCATCAGGAAGTCCTGATCTGAAACTGTTGGACTTCAAATTGTGGTTGGAGCTTGAGAGAGTAGCCTGCAAGAGATGACACCCCAGCATTGCCAGCCTGAAGGTGGATTTGGAGCGAGCAGTGGCAGCATTTCCATTAGATGTTGTGCATGCTGCCATTGATATGTGGCCTCACAGACTTCAGGCATGTGTGAAGGCAAAAAAAGGGGATAATTTCGAACATTGAATGTTGCTATATGCATTTTATACATGTAGTTTCTATGTGTTGAAAGCTATAAATTATTTACTGATAGATTAAAGGTTTATGTGCTGTTCAAGTTTAACAGTGTTTATGGCTAGACTGGGTAAAAAAGAAATAGCATTAAAGTATAACTTTCACTCAGTCTTGAAACTAAGCAAATCTGATAACTGTTAAGTATAACATCTTTGTTCTGATTTAGGTGTATCAAGATAATGTATATACTGAAGAAGCCCAGTTTCACTCCTTCAAGAGGGTAATGATGGAAATGGGATCACCTTACAGTCATGTAGAAATTGCATCTTTTATGTCTGCATCTAAAGGATATATAGGAGAGTAAGTTTTCCTTTTTGGATTATTAGCCAGAGGTTAAAGGGACAAAAATATTAAGTCAGATTAGAATGATACTTTTATTTGGTATGTAAAATTTTAAAGTACTTAAACCTATTATTATTATATAGGTATCTCCATGGAGTCAAAAGACTCATAATCAGAGATTCATTATTCAAACACTAGACATTATTCACACAATACCTGTCATTCATCAGAGTCACTCCCATCAATCTCCTTTAACAACTTATATGCTTCTATTAGGACTCCTCCGTTTTACCTATAAGCTTGGTTTCAAGCCCACAGACTGAATCTGTTCTCACTGGGAGCATTCCACAGACTTGTAACAATCTTTGTTACTCTCCTCTGGAATCTGTACCACTTCTTTATTCCCACAGAATCTGGGCATCCAGATCTGCACACATAGTCCAATTGTGGCCCTATTATTATAGAATAATAACTTCTCTGTCCCTGCTTGTTAGTGTGTTCTTCAACAATCCCATAATATACAGTGGTACTCTCCTAAGCACAGTGACATGTATAAGAAGAGCTCCTGATTGGGATAAGTTTTCTAGGAATAATTAAATATATATGAATAATTTTTTGAGTAAGAGAGGCTGTAAACGTTATGCGCTACCGGTTTTATTAGTGTGGGGGATTTTTTTTGCCAAATTAATAACGAAATCATTATTATTAGACTTAGTAACCTGCAAAAAATGGTGGCGGCATTGCATTCCATGACTTTAATTTAGATTTCAGTCGTTTTGTTAAGTGTGAGGGCTGTTATATGTATTCTTTCGATTACATAAATGATTTGTGGATATTTGGTGGGGATGGAAGGAGGGTGTGTGCGAAGTGTGACCTGAATGAGGAATTGATGAATGCGAATATGAAATTGATGACAAAGTGTTATTAGCGAGATTGTTGCGGGGAAAATGGGTGCACGTTTGAAAGAGAAGGATGGCGAGAAAGACAGGTGAAAAAATGTTAAAAAATCAGGAAAAAAGAAAAAGAGCGATTTGAAAACTGTAACGGATGTTAAAAGGGATGAAAGTGAGGTGAGAGTGGCAGAAGGAAACGAAATTGAGAGAATGAATGAAATTAAAAAGGTGTGACGCAGAAATCGAAAGTGAAAAAAAAATTGAAAGAATGGATGATGGCAAAAAAAGAATGAATGATAGCGAATGTTTGACGCATGTTGGACTGAAAGAACAGAAACAAAGAAAGATGAATGAGTGTGAAAATGGGAAGCGAAAGTTGGATGCATGTTGGACCGAAAGTACGGAAACAAAGAAAGATGAATGAGTGTGAAAATGGGAAGCGAAAGTTGGATGCATGTTGGACCGAAAGTACGGAAACAAAGAAGGATGAATGAGAGTGAAAGTGAGAAGGGGGGGGTTGAGAGTTAGAAAGTTAGAAAGATTGAATGATAGAGAGAATGTGTCGTGAGATTCGGAAGTTGAATTGGATTGGATGAGGCAAGAAATGAAATGGATGCGGAATTAAATTAAGAAAATTCAGGTAAAAACTATTATAAAATAAATAATGATGGAATGAAAGTGTTAACGAAAGATGAGCGAGTGGCGCTGTATGGTGACTCCATTATTAAAGGTGTGCTAGAGGATAAAATGCACAAGGTATGTTTTCCAGGCAGTAAAATGAGTAGAGTGATTGAGGCATTGAATATGAGGTGGGAACGAGCAAAAGAGTTAATTGTATTAATTGGTACGAATGATTTGAGAGAGAACAAAGAGCATGTCAAAATGAATGTCAGGAGACTGCTTGGAAAGATAAAGGAGAATAGTGTGACAGGAAGGGTGGTCAGTGTGTTGCCTAGGTATGATTGTGGTGAAATTAGGCGCAGAGCAAGGATTATGAATAATATTCTGGCTGAAATGTGTGAGGAGATGGGAGTTCAGTTTGTTAATGTGTGGAATGAGTTTGAGGGACGAAGTGAGCTGTATGGGAGCGATGGACTGCATTTGAGTGGTTATGGTGTGAGTTGCTTGGAGAGACTGCTGCTGGAAGGTAGAGAAGTGAATAGAGAGAATGAATCAGATCGAGTGGGAAGTGATGTGGAAAAGCAGAAGAGTAAGACAAGAGAGATTGAAGAGGTGGTTATGAATGGGGAAGTGAGTGGTATGAGTATAGAAAATGAGAGAATGGGTGTGCAAGAGGAGCAGGGAAACGGGGAGGCTCAGGGTAGACAGGGGTACACAGCACGAGAAAGGTGGATGCTCCAAGAGGAGGTGAGCATGTGTAGGTAGGAAAGGAATGGGATGACCAGGGATCAAGAGGAAACAGTTGGAATTGAAAAGGGTTTTAAAATGAAGAAGCAGAAAGGGAACTGGACCCAGTCGAGCATGGAGAGATCACATCGAGGGAGTGGTAGTATCAGTGGAACTAGCTGTAGATCCAGAAATGAGCTGTTGTGTTTGTATACAAATGCTAGATGTATAAGAAACAAGGCAGATGAAATGGTTGCACTAATTGCGTCTGTTCACCCAAAGATTGTCGGAATAAGTGAGACATGGTTGGAAGAGGATGACATCCTGGCAGGAATAGAGATGGAAGGGTATGATGTGTTTCATGAGGAGAGAGGGGGTAAAAAGGGAGGGGGGAATACTATTGATGATAGAGAAAGAGTTATGTCCATACAAAGTGGAGATGCAAGATGGATATAGTGCCAGTGGTTTTGAGGTAGTATGGTGTGAGGTAGAGGTGAATGGAATCAAATACTTGGTGGGATGTTGTTATAGACAAGGTAATGTGGATGGTGGTGATAATGAAATGTACAATGAAATTATCCAAGTAAATAAGAAAAGGGTGATCATTATGGGTGATTTTAATTATGGTAACATAGACTGGAATGATGAGATAGCAACTAGAAGTAAAGAAAATGAGTTTTTAAGGGATAACTACCTCAGGCAGTATGTAACAGATGGCACATGAGGATTGAGGGTCTTAGATTTGGTCATCTCATCAGAGAATGTAATTGTAAACGAGGTGTCGAATCATCCACCAATTGGTGAGAGTGACCATGAGGTGATTACCTGGGTGGTTGCCAGCAGTGTGAGGACCTCTGTGAGAAAAGGGTATATGTGGAACTACAAGGGGGTGATTATGAAGAGCTCAGGAGACAGCTTGCGGGTGTAGCGTGGAATGAGGAGTTAGCAGGAAAAGAGATCATTGTAGCTTGGGGGATTTTCAAAAACTGTTTAGTAGATGCAATGTCTAAATGTATTCCAAGGGTGAGAAGGTTAAATAAGGTGGGTGTGAGATGGATGAATAAAGAGATTAAGCATGCAATACAGAGAAAAAAAGGGCATTGTGGAGGCAGCATAAGAGAAGTAGAAATAACCAATTCCATGAGGTCTACAAAGACCAAGCAAGGAGGGTGAGTTGGTTGGTGAGGGTAGTTAAAGAGAGGTACGAACAGCAGTTGGCTAATGAAGCCAAAAAGAATCCTAAGGAGTTCTTTCGATATGTAGCCAGCAAAAGAAAGAAAAATTATGGAAGGATGACATTGATTGGAGAAAATGGTATAAAGACAGCTAATGCAGAATGTGTGATGGAGATATTTAATGAGCAGTTCATAAAGATCTTTCAATCTTGTGAATGTGACTTCATGGAGGGATTGAGAGCAGTTGATGATGGGGAGGAGAGACTGACTGTAGGTGAGCAAGAGGTGTATTTGGAGTTGAGTAAACTACATGTTAATAAGGCTGTGGGACTTGATAATATATCACCATGTATTCTGAAAGAATGTACCATCTTTCAGAATACGTGGCGTTGACATCTGCCTTGACGTATTTTTTTAATGAGTCTTGCACTCGGTCAAGTTCCTAAGGAGGGCAAGATTGTGCCACTTCATAAAGGAGATGATCGAACTCAAGCATCAAACTATAGGCCTATCTGTGTGTGAGGTGTTGTGGTTAAGTTGTTGGAGAAGCTTGTGAGAACTAGGATCCAGAGTTGGGTTGATAATAATGGTATTATCTTTGATGGGCAGCATGGATTTACTAAAGGGAAGTCATGTTTTAATAATCTACTTACTTATTACAATAAAGTGACTGCTTCCTTGGACAGAAGAGAAGGATACACAGTAATATACTTGGATTTTGATAGAGTACTGCATGATAGGTTGACAGTCAAACTGGAGCAGATGGGGTTGGATATTAGATTGGGGCATTTGATTGGAGACTGGCTATCTGATAGGTATCAGCAAGTTGTGTATGGGGGAGCAATATCCAGGAAAAGGAAAGTCACTAGTGGAGTGCCTCAGGGGTCTGTTTTAGGTCCATTGCTGTTTAACTTGTATATTAATGATATAGGTGAAGATTTGGATGGAGATATTCAGTTGTTTGCAGATGATGCAAAGTTGGGACAAATCATGAAGTGTAATGAAGATGTTGTGACCTTACAGGAAGACTTGAATAGATTGAGTGATTGGGCACGGAAATGGGGATGTGAGTTCAATGTTGCAAAATGTAAGGTTTTAAAATTTGGAAAACAAAGATGGGATGCAGAATTTATGCTTGGTGAGAATATATTTTTGCAGGTAGAGGAAATATAAGATCTGGGGATGATAGTGGATAAGGATCTAAAATTTAGGGGACACTTCACCAAAATTGTGAAGACAACACAAAGGCTTCTGGGAATGATGTGGAGGACACTGGCGTGTAGAAGTAGGGAGATTCTTGTTCTGTTGTATAAGGCTTTGATTAGGCCACATATGGACTATTGTGCCCAGATTCGGTTACCTGGTTTTCAGAAGGATGAAGAGATGTTGGAAAGGGTCCAAAGGAGACCGACTAAGGTAGTTTCTGACTTCTGGAATGTCGAGTATGAGGAAAGATTGAGAAGATGTAATTTGCAGAGTCTGGTGGACAGGAGGAAGAGGGGAGATATGATAGAGACCTACAAGTTGGTAAGGGATTGTTATAGGATCAATGCTGGAGAAGTTTTACAGAGAATAGTAGGAGATCAAGGGAGAACCAGAGGTCATCCCTGGAAACTGTATAAAGAGGGTGTGAGTAGGGGAGTGAGAGGCAGGTTTTTTTCGTGCAGAGTTGTGAATGATTGGAATGCCTTGCCTGAGAATGTGGTGTCTGCAAAGAGTTTGAATGGGTTTAAAACACGATATGATGAGCTGTGTGTGTGATAAAAGGACCTCCCAGATGAGTCTTTGACTCTATGAGGTCTTGGGGTGGTAATAATAATAATGATAATCTTATGTGCTGTTTTTGCAATATGTCCTCTAAACTTCAACTTCCTGCACAGTCACCCCCAAGTCCCTGGCCTCATCAGTTTCCTGCAGTTCAATTCCATTAATTTTATCCCTTCTTTCCAAAGTGCATTACCTTACACTGACAGCCATTTAACTTTGCCCGCAGTGCTAGTTGATTTAAATCTGTTTGCAGGATCTCTGCATCACCTTTATTTACCATCACTCTTCCCAGTTTAGCATCATCAGCAAACAACTAAATATTTCCTGTCAGATCATTTTCTATATCAGTAATGTATAAATTAAACAACAGAGGACCAAGTACTAAGTCCTGTGGTACACCACTGGTCACCTGCCTTCTCTTGGACTCAAGTCCTCCATAAACTATGTTTTTGATATGTCTTTCAGCCAACCTCTAATCCAAATCACCAAATTTATATTCATTTCCATTTGCTCCAATTTATGCAACAGAGTTCTATGGCGAATCCTGTTGAATGTCTTTGCAAAGACAAGCAATATCACTGAGTAGCCATTTCCTTGCTCCAACTCCATTATTATTTTATTATAAAAATAGGTGGTGTATGAATAGTGGTATAATAGAGGATGAGGATTAGGTAGTGAGCAAGTAGATGAATGATATTCATTGTGTGCTATAATAATAGACCATAGCAGAGCAAATTTCCCATATTGAGTTGCATAATTCCATGGAGGTCTTGTATTAAGAATAATAATAATAAGTTTCGTGTTATGTGTTTAGTTTACATAACATAACATGAACAGATTATATAAACAGACACACGTGATAATTTTAATAGCTTTTAAATTTCCCTGATAGGTGTGGTCTAAGGGGAGGTTTCTGTGAACTTGTCAATTTTAATCAAGACGTTATAAAGATTTATAGAAAGTCTATCGCTGTCAAGATGTGCCCAAGTGTCCTTGGTCAGGTAAATTCTATTCTATTTTGTAATAGTGTGCAATTATTATCATTAGCAATAAACCTCTATGGATTCTTTCTTTTAAGGTTACATGGTGATCAGCACTCATATTTGTAAATTCAGGGACACAAAAACACACATGTTGAACAGATTATTTTATTAATTACTAATAAAATAAAACTCTACGTTTAGACCCCAATATCGAGGTCATCATCGGAAGAATGCAACTGTATAAGGAACCAAGCTACATGCTCATGCCCTGTATACTGGTAAACTAAATCTACGTAGTTAATAAATCCTTTTTCCTAGCCTGACCTCTAGTGATAAAAAATAAATAAATAAATAAATAAAAAAAAATATATATATATATATAAATAAATAAATAAATAAATACAACTACAATAAACTGCTAAAGTCCTCATGTATTATTATTCTTCTGGATAGTTCTGATTGTTATAACATTTTATAACAATCAGAACTATCAGAAGAATATTAATACATGAGGACTTTAGTTTATTGTAGTTGTATTTATTTATATATATATATATATATATATATATATATTTTTTTTTTTTTTTTTTAATTTTTTAAATTTAATTTAATTTATTTATTTTTATTTTTTTATCACTAGAGGTCAGGCTAGGAAAAAGGATTTATTAACTACGTAGATTTAGTTTACTGGTATACAGGGCATGAGCATGTAGCTTGGTTCCTTATACAGTTGTATTCTTCCGATGATGACCTCGATATAGGGGTCGAAACATCAAGTTTTATTTTATTAGTAATTAATAAAATAATCTGTTCAACAAAATGTGTTTCTGTGTCCCTAAATTTACAAATGTGAAACCTCTATGGAGTCAAGACTCGTCAACATGACCACTGTCACCAAGTTTATTAAACTATGCCTTAAACTAGTTCAACATTTCTACACACACATTCTCAGGCTTATGCACTAGCTATGTGCCAAAACTCCCTCACCTAAGCTGCATGTCTCTGCTGTTTAAGTTTCCTACACTTTACCATAAAAAGTAAACAAATGCTAGTGTCACTGTGGATGTATCTACAAGGTGTGACAATTTAATTTCCGAAACGCCTGCATAGTGTCACCTGTGTGGTGATTTGGTTGGAGTCACGTGAGCAATATTCAAGTTTTAACTAATGCTTGCATAAACCTCAAGCTGATAGAGCCATTTGCTAGTTGGCTATTGCAAAAACAATAGAGATCTGCATGTAAACTGTGGCATAAAAAATGTGTGATCGAAATCTGGAGCAGGATGTTAACATCAAATTTTATGTAAAAATCGGCAAAACTGCTACTGAAACATTGGAGCTGTTGGAAGTGGCATATGGTGTGGATGCTCTGAAAAAGTCAAGTGTCTTTGAGTGGCATAAGAGATTCAAAGGTGGGTGAGAAGATGTGATCAATGACCCCAGAAGTGAGCAGCAAAAAAAAAAAAAAAGGACTGATGCAAATGTAAACAGAGTGCAAGATTTGGTATGGTCTGACAAGCGATTAAGTGTGTGATTAATGGCTGATGAATTGCAAATGAATCGAGAAACAGTCAGGGTAATTTTAACTGAAGAATTGGGTGGGTATGCAAAATATTTTTGTGAAGTTTGTGCCTCGGATCTTGACAGATGAACAGCAGCAGGGGTGGTTTCAAGTTGAAACTGATCTTTCTGCAAATAAGCACATTTCCGAGAGTAATTATGGGTGACAATACCTGGTGCTTCCGGTACGATCCTGAAACAAAATGCCAGAGCATGCAGTGGAAAACCCTGAGTTCGCCACATCTAAAAAAAGGCATGCATGTCACGTTCGCAGTTCAAGACCATGCTGGTGTGTTTCTTTGATCACAAGGGGACAGTCCACTATGAGTTCATTGAACAGGAACAAACAGTCAACCACAATGCTATTTAGATGTGCTGAAAAGATGAGATTCTGTTCATAGAAAAAGACCTGAATTGTGGCCTGATAAGTGGATCATCCATCACGACAATGCGTCAAGCCATAGTGTGCTCATTGTGAGAGAGTTTCTGGCCAAAAAATTGATTACCGAATTAGGTCATCCTGCTTATTCACCCAACTTATCTCCCTGTGATTTCTGGCAGTTTCCAAAATTAAAGACTGCACTAAAAGAACAAAGATTTTCTGAGATTGTTGATATCCAGCATATTGTGATAAAGGAACTCAAGAGTATTTCAGAAAAATAGTTCCAAGCCTGTCCAAGCCTTGTTAAATGCACAAGGGGACTACTTCGAGGTGACAGCAGCCACTAATGTATAGTTCCGAATGTAGGTATTTTACAGGTGTATTCTGGGAATTAAGTTGTCACACCTGATATATATAAAGAAAATCTCATAAAGAAGGAATTTGTAATGATTGAGAGTAAGTTATAAAGTTAAGTAATAGCAAGTTTATGTATAGACAGAGGCGTAGCTAGGGGTGTGGAGGGACGGTCCGCCCCAGGCGGCAATTTGAACCTTTTTGAACTTTCGCAGTTAATTCTAAAATACAGTCTCGAGAGCAATTTCCAAATATTATAATACTACTGAGAATTTTCCTCACACTTGCTGTAAGGGTTGCTAGTTGTGAGAGGAGTTTTTCAAAATAAAATTGATTAAGAATTACCTACATTACTATGAAATAGACTTTGCCAATGTCATCGATGATTTTGCTAACAGAAAAGCCAGAAAAATAACATTTTAGAATGTTGAAATTAAAGTTTTACTTCAAAAATAAATATAGTGTTTTAATTTATTTCCCTATACGTCATTTTGACATTTTGTAGTGTTTTTGTTATGCATTGAGAGGGGTGGCAAACTCAGAGACTGCCCCGGGCGGCAAAAGCTCTAGCTCTGCCACTGTATATAGAGGAACAGTATCTCAAACTAGGAAAGTTCCTAGCCAGGAGCCAGGAGGAGCAAAAATTGGCTCTTCAAGAGTATTTGATTAGACTGAATATGTGGGCAGACAAGTGAACTGCCATTTTTTTACAAAATGGAATTTTTTTGAAAGGCAAGGGTGGAATGGGATATTCTATATACAATTGGTGAGAGTATATTGAAGAAAGTAAAGGAGATCCGGACCTGAAATTTAAAGTTGTATTGATAGCATTATGAGGAGAGCACAACAATGGCAATGATGAGGACCTGTAAAATCAGAGGTTATTGTTTGGCTGTAATAGTCAATTTGTCCTTGATTAGGCCATATGACTGTGCACAGTGATTTAAATCTGTGCACAATCATATGGCACAACTGTCATGCAGAACAAAACTACCATCTGTCTTCTTTTGATATAGTGAAAGTGGTATTTTGTGATAGCTATACCATGTTTCTGTAAATATCTTTTATTTATATTTTATTCTTATTTGACCTTCATGGAATCAAAGACTCTTCATTAGAAACTTCTCCCTTTCAAACATAATGCTTTTAAAATTGTGCCTTATGCTTATTCACTGTTTATGCGCTACATGCTGTCAGGCAATGTATCCGAGCCACTCTCTGAGCAAAATGCCTGCTTTTTTTTATATTCCTGCTCACACTCTTCCTATACAGGTTCCAGAGAATGTCACTCTTTCTGCTCTGTAACAAATCTCATTATATCTCAAGCACATTTCTTGTTCACCAAGCTCTACTGATGCATTCTCTGTCTTCATACTCAACATTCGGAGGTGTGATGCCACCTTATTCTGCTTTGGACACTTTCCAAATAGAGCTAAATATATAGAGAAATCTGAAGGAGGTAAAGGAGGGTCTATTTATGGAAAGCTCCATATAGAGCTTTCTATAAATACATCTATCACAGAAAAAACCAACTAAAGATGGCTGAAGTTATTTAAATCAACTCTGTACACATTTCTGTTATTCGGTTCAGGTATATGTTTTCATTTGTGTAAAGTAAACCTTGGATTTTAGTTCAAGTAGCCAGGATTAAGTAAAATATCTGAATTTGACAGTTTTTTTTTCCTTCTCAGCCTTATAGTGATGGTGGATGCACAGAAAGTGCATCCACATTATTCATGTGGCTGCACTTTCTGTGTGTGTATAGACTTTGAGTTTCTCTGATTAAATCTAATGTCTAGAAGTGGAGCAAGCTCTGACCTCTCTATTACAACTGTGAATTCTAATTTAGGATGTCAAATATTTACATGATGCAGAATATTTTGAAGAGTGGATTATCCATGGCTCTCTATTAGACATCATTAATGTATCTTCTAGACTGTTTATTGCAGTGGAAATGTACTTTACTTCAAATATAGTTCTGTAATATTATCTACCACTGGAGAACAGCTAGCTTCTCATTGTCAGGCCTCAGTTCTATTTATATAAGATGCTTTTGGGAGAGTACTATTTCAGAGAAAAAAAAACAACCTAAATTGCACATACCTTTGTTTCCTCATGGTAGGTGTACTCTTCACCAGTTTGTGATAATGAGCTGCTTATTTTGGACCCTTCTTCCTGAAGGAAGAATGAAGTCCGTGTACTATTGTTGTGCACTGGTCTTGCAATTTCCTGAATTTCAGTTAATACCAAAGGTATTCTATTAAGTTGAAACTGGAACTCTGTGCATGCCAGTCAAATTCTATGCCATCAGTTATTCAAATCATACAATAGCACCTGCTGTGTGACATGGCTTGTTGAAAGACGTGTCTATTCCATAAAACTGATACTATTTGGAAGCATTGAAATAATCTATAAGTTTTTATATGTAATAGTTTGGAGTAGTTTTTCTGAACTTATTTGGTTATAGTGTCTGATGGGATATCAGACTAATGGATATCGTTCACTGGTGTTCACTTGAGTACATCATCCCATGAATCATTATTATTATCTCAAGATCCCCATGGAGTCAAAGACTCATCTAGGAGGTCCTTTTGTCATACTCACAGCTCATTATACCGTGCCTTACCCACACTCAAATTCTCTGCAGACACCACACACAGATAGGCCAATAATTTGATGCTTGAGTTCTATCACCTCCCTTATGAGGTGGCACAATCTTGCCCTCCTTGTATCCTTTGGAACTCCACCTGGTGCAAAACTCATATTAAAAAAAAAATGTTAAGACAGATGTCAGCTCCCCGGCACATTCCTTCAGAATATATTATTAAGTCCCACAGCCTTATTAACATCAAGTTTGCTCAATTCCCCATACACCTCTTGCTCACTTACAGTCAGTCTCTCCTTCCCATCATCAACTGTTCTCAATCTCTCCACGATGTCACATTCACAAAAATTAAAAACCTTTATGAACTGCCCATTAAGTATCTCCACTATATCTTCTGCAGCAGTTATCCTTATACCATTTTCTCCAATCATTGTTATCCATAATCATTTTTTTTTTTGGCTGGTTACATATAGAAAGAACTATCTAGGATTCTTTTTGGCTTCATTAGCTAACTGCTGCTCATACCTCGCTTTTGCTACTCTTACCAACCAAGCTATTCTCCTTGGATGGTCTTGTAATCTTCATGGAATTGGTTATTACCACTTCTCTTATGCTACTTCTGTAATGCCTATTTTCTCTGTATTTGCATGCTTAATCTCTTCATTTATCCATTTCACACCCACCTTATTCAGCCTTCTGATCCTTGGAATACATTTAGACATTGCTTCTGCTAGATAGTTCTTGAATATCCCCCAAGCTGCTGATTCTCCCCCCCCCCCCATTGATCTCTTTTTCAGATAATTCCTTATTCCATGCTACACATGCAGGCCGTCTCCTGAGCTCCTCATAATCACTAGATTTCTAGTTCCACATATACCATTTTCTCACAAAGGTCCTCATACTGCTGGCAACCACCCAGCTCTCACCAACTGGAGGGTAATTTAACACCTCATTTATAATTACATCCTCTGATAAATCCAAGACCTTCAATCTTCATTTTCCCTCTGTATATACTGTGTGAGGTAGTTGTCCCTCAAAAACTCAAGAAACTCATTTTCTTACGTTCAGTTGCTATCTCATCATCCTAGTCTATATTGTCATAAATTGCCCATAATGATCACCCTTTTCTTACTTGCTTGGCTAATTTGATTATACATTTCATAGTCACTACCATCCACATTACCAGGTATATAACAACATCCACCTAAGTACGAGGGATGTCCAGAAAGTAAGTTCCGATGAGCTGTCAGAGAAACAAAAATATACTTTCAAAAAAAACTTTATTGGAAATTAAAGTAGACATCTTTCACTACTTTTCTACATAATTTCTACCATTGTCAGGCACTTATCATAAAGGGCACTAAGAGTTGTATACCTTCGTCATAGAAGGTTGCTGCCTGTGATGCAAACCACATATTGACTGCTTCTTTGACCTTGTCGTCTTGAAACCGCTGGCCACCAAGGAAAGATTTCAGATGTTTGATCAGGTGAAAGTTACTTGGCACAAGGTCAGGACTATATGGGGATGATGGAATTGTTCCCCAGCCAAAGGTGGCGAGAAGTTGTTGTGTTACACTGGCTGTGTGTGGGCAGACCTTATCATGAATCAAAACAACACCCCTGGTAAGCATGCCATGTCGTTTATTCTGGATTGCACGATGCAGTTTCTTAAGGGTTTAGCAGTACATACTTGCATTGATTGTGGAGCCTTGACCCAAGAAGTCTGCGCAAAGTTCCTTGTCTGTCCCAAAACAGTGCACATGATTTTTCGAGTGGAAACCATTGTCTTCAATTTCATACCTTGACTGGTGATGAGGTGTGCCTCCACTCCATGGACTGTTTGGATTCGGGGGTTGCGTGCAACACCCGTCTCATCCCTGGTGACAAGCCTGCTCAGGAAGCATAGCCATCCTCATGGTAGCGTGTCAAGAATTCCAATGCACTGCCCAGCCGATTCACTTTGTGTTGCTCTGTAAGCAACTTCGGCACCCAGCATGCACACAATTTCCGAAAATTCAGTTTCTCTGACACAATTTCATGAAGACATGGATGTGAAACTTCTGGAAATTTCAGTGACAGTGATGTCATACTAAATCCCCTATTCTGTCAAATCTTCTCTTCAACTGAACACAGGGACATGCCAGTAGTGTCCAGCACCTGTGTGCAAAACTTTAGTTGGCACCCCAATACCCCTCCCCAGTAAAAAAAAACATTTTATAAAAACGCTATTTTTAATATTTGATACCATAAAGTGAGTATTTCATTTTGAATTTTGTCACTTAATGCCTTTTCTAATAACTACATTTTACTTCCAATTATTGGCATGTTATCACATTCTGTAATGTTGCATAAAAATTCAAAGGGCTCCCAAACGCTACTAAATGAATCGAAACGCTCCTTCATTGAAGTAATTGCTGTTGTGAACAAAATGTTGAAAAATTTGGTTTTGAATTTCCTTTTTGCATCAATGGACTCTGGGGTATCTGGTTCCTTGTCAAAGAATTTCTTTCTCTTTCGGATCTGATTATCTAACTCAGGACTAAAATCGTCTGTTAAATTCGAATCTATTGCGATGCATTTTGCTTGGGAAATATAATTCTCGAAGGAATCTTCAGAGTTATGGAAAACGAAAAATTCAGTTGTCCTTTTCAAGGCATTTGCTGCTGATTTAACATTCATGCTTTGTGATTGTAACAACTTACTTGTACAATTGATTTCTGTAAGTACATCGTGCCAGATAATTAATCCACAAATGAATTCATAGCTATCTAATTTTGATGTGATTGAGTTTGCTACTATACGTGTAAGTGAATCTTTTTCCAATTGAACGACTTTTTTTAACACAGAATAAATGCCTTTCAATCTGGTCTTCAAAGCACTAACGGCATTAACACGGCTGTCCCATCTAGTATCCCTTAACGATTTCACTGTCAATTTACACGACATGGACTGAAAAATATGGCAACGCTTTGTCGATCCCGAGAAAAACTTGTAAATTATTTGAATGGTTGAAAAAAAATTAACAATTTCAATAGCTTCATTTACTGCATCAACAACGACTAAATTTAAGGAATGGCAGACACTTGGAATGAAAAAGGCTCTTGGATTGATATTTGCAATTTGAGACTGCACACCATTTCTTTTACCTCACATGTTGGCTCCATTGTTGTAGCCTTGACCATGAAGATTCATAATAGATAAATCACTTTGTTTAAAATAATTTAAAATTTCTTTGGTCATCTGTATTCCAGTTGTTTCTATAACGTTAATAAATTCCAAAAAACTTTCTTTAATTTCCACATTGGCGTTGTGACCCTCAGCTGCTTTTTCAATGTGGACATAATGCACAACAATGAACATCTGTTCTTTATGACTTTGATCAGGTGTACAATCCACAATAATTGAGAAATACATTGCATTTTTGACCATGTCCAAAATCTTATCCTTTGTAGTTTTGGCGATCAATAAAATAATTTCCTTCTGGATATCTTTTCCCAAGTAATGAAGCTTGTGTGGATTTTCTATTGCCTGTTTTATGTTTTTCTAAGAATGGTTCAAATTTTGAGAATTCGACCAACTTTAAAAATTTACCATTATTTTCGGTGAATAATTTATCTGAAGACCCTCTAAATGTCATATTTTCTGAGGCCATTGTTATTGAAATTGAAATTATTCTCTTCAGCACTTTATCCCAATGTTTTACTTCATTCAAATAGAATTTGTTCGTCAAAGAATCAACAGTTTGACCACCAGAAAATCGTTTTTTTTTAACTCAGTCCACTTTCCATAACAATCAAAATGCTGAGTGCTTCATTCATGTCTCTTCAAAATCAACGTCATGTGTCCCCAATCATTTGTGCTGGCCTTTGCTAAGGTAAATTCATCACTACTAAATATTTTGCAACAAAAAACAGAACACTCTATCTAATTTGGTTGAATATACAAGTCATGATCTATCCACTAATTCACCATTTGCTGTTTTTCGTTGGAAATATATTTTGCTAAATGATCGCCCAACACGGTCTTTCGGATGATGTTTAATTTATTATTATTATTATTATTAAACAAGACCTCATGGAGTCAAAGACTCATCTAGGAGGTTCTTTTATCTCGCACACATCTCATCATACCGGGTCTTAAACACATTCAAACTCCTTGCAGACACCACACTCTCAGGCAAGGCATTCCAATCATTCACAACTCTGCACGATAAAAACCTGCCTCTCACACCCCTACTCACACCCTCTTTATACAGTTTCCAGGGATGACCTCTGGTTCTCCCTTGATCTCCTACTATTCTCTGTAAAACTTCTCCAGCATTGATCCTATAACAATCCCTTACCAACTTGTAGGTCTCTATCATATCTCCCCTCTTCCTTCTCTCCACTAGACTCTGCAAATTACATTTTTTCAATCTTTCCTCATACTCGACATTCCAGAGGTCAGAAACTACCTTAGTCAGTCGCCTTTGGACTCTTTCCAAAATCTCTTCATCCTTCTGAAAACCAGGTGACCAAATCTGGGCACAATAGTCCATGTGTGGCCTAATCAAAGCCTTATACAATGGAACAAGAATCTCCCTACTACACGTCAGTGTCCTCGTCATCATTCCCAGAAGTCTTTGTGTTGTCTTCACAATTTTGGCGGTGTCCCCTAAATTTTAGATCCTTATCCACTATCACTCCCAGATCTCTTATTTCCTCTACTTCCTACAATATATTCTCACCAAGCATAAATTCTGCATCCCATCTTTGTTTTCCAAATTTTAAAACCTTACATTTTGCAACATTGAACTCACATCCCCATTTGCTTGCCCAATCGCTCAATTTATTCAAGTCTTCTTGCAAGGCCACAACATCTTCGCTACTCTTTATGGTTCGTCCCAACTTTGCATCATCTGCAAACAACTGAATATCTCCATCCAAATCTTCGCCAATATCATTAATATACAAGTTAAATAGTAATGGCCCTAAAACAGATCCCTGAGGCACTCCACTAGTGACTTTCCTTTTCCTGGATATTGCACCCCCATACACAACTTGTTGATACCTATCAGATAGCCAGTCTCCAATCCAATGCACTAATCTAATATCCAACCCCATCTGCTCTAGTTTGACTGTCAACTTATCATGAGGTACTCTATCAAAAGCTTTTGCAAAATCCAAGTATATTACTGTGTATCCTTCTCCTCTGTCCAAGGAAGCAGTCACTTTATTGTAATAAGTAAGTAGATTACTAAAACACGACCTCCCTTTAGCAAATCCATGCTGTCCATCAAAGATTATACCATTGTTGTCAACCCAACTCTGGATCCTAGTTCTCACAAGCTTCTCCAACAACTTAACCACAACACCTGACACACAGATAGGCCTATAGTTTGATGCATGAGTTCGATCACCTCCTTTATGAAGTGGCACAATCTTGCCCTCCTTCCACTCTTTAGGGACTTGACTGCAAGACTCGTTTAAAAAAATATGTCAACGCAGGTGTCAACTCTCTGGCACATTCCTTCAGAATACGTGGTGATATATTATCAAGTCCACAGCCTTATTTACATCTAGTTTACTCAACTCCCCAAACACCTCTTGCTCACTTACAGTCAGTCTCTCCTCCCCATCATCAACTGCTCTTAATCTCTCCATGAAGTCACATTCACAAGATTGAAAGATCTTTATGAACTGCTCATTAAGTATCTCCACCACACATTCTGCAACAGCTGTCTTTATACCATTTCCTCCAATCAATGTCATCCTTCCATAATCATTCTTTCTTTTGCTGGCTACATATCGAAAGAACTCCCTAGGATTCTTTTTAGCTTCATTAGCTAACTGCTGTTCATACCTCTCTTTAGCTACTCTCACCAACCAAGTCACTCTCCTTGCCTGGTCTTTGTAGACCTCATGAAATTGGTTACTTCCACTTCTCTTATGCTGCCTCCACAATGCCCTTTTTCTCTGTATTGCATGCTTAATCTCTTTATTCATCCATCTCACACCTAACTTATTTAACCTTCTCACCCGTGGTATACATTTAGACATTGCATCCACTAAATATTTTTTGAAAATCCCCCAAGCTGCATTGATCTCTTTTCCAGCTAACTCCTCATTCCATGCTACACCTGCAAGCTGTCTCCTGAGCTCTTCATAATCATCCCCCTTGTAGTTCCACATATACCCTTTTTTCACAGGGGTCCTTGCACTGCTGGCAACCACCCAAGTAATCACCTCATGGTCACTTTCACCAATTGGTGGATGATTTGATACCTCATTGATAATTACATCCTCCGATGAGATGACCAAATTGAAGACCCTTAATCCTCTTGTGCCCTCTGTTACATACTGTCTGAGGTAGTTATCCCTCAAAAACTCAAGAAACTCATTTTCTTTACTTCCAGTTGCTATCTCTTCATTCCAGTCTATATTGCCATAATTAAAATCCCCCATAATGATCACCCTTTTCTTATTTGCTTGGCTTATTTGACTATACATTTCACTATCACCACCATCCACATTACCAGGTCTATAACAACATTCCACCAAGTATTTGATTCTATTCACCTCTATCTCGCACCATACTGCCTCAAAACCACTGGCCCCATTTCCTTCTTGCATCTCTACCTTGTATGGACATAACTCTTTCTCTATCATCAATAGCACTCCCCCTCCCTTTTTACCCCTTCTATCCTCACGAAACACATCATACCTTTCCATCTCTATTCCTGTCAGGATGTCATCCTCATCTAACCATGTCTCACTTATTCTGACAATCTCTGGGTGCACAAACGCAATTAGTGCAACCATTTCATCCGCCTTATTTCTTATGCTTCTAGCATTGGTATACAAACACAACAACTCATTTCTGGATCTACAGATCTACCACTCACTTGATGTGATCTCTCCATACTGGACTGGGGCCATTTCCCTTTCTGCTTCTTTATTTTAGAACCCTTTGCAATTCCATCTGTTTCCTTTTGATCCCTGATCATCCCATTACTTTCCTGCCCCTACACATTCTCTCGCCTCCTCTTGGAGCATCCACCTTTCTCATGCTGTGTATCCCTGTCCACCCTGAGCCTCGCCGTTTCCCTGCTCCTCTTGCACACCCATTCTCTCATTTTCTATACTCATACCACTCACTTCCACATTCATTTCCACTCCTTCAATCTCTCCTGTCTTACTCTCCTGCTCTTCCACATCACTCCCCTCTTGATCTGATTCATTCTCTCTATTCACTTCTCTACCTTCCAGCAGCAGTCTCTCCAAGCGACTCACACCATAACCACTCAAATGCAGTCCATCGCTCCCATACAGCTCACTTCGTCCCTCAAACTCATTCCACACATTAACAAACTGTACTCCCATCTCCTCACACATTTCAGCCAGAATATTATTCATAATCCTTGCTCTGCGCCTAATTTCACCACAATCATACCTAGGCAACACACTGACCACCCTTCCTGTCACACTATTCTCCTTTATCTTTCCAAGCAGTCTCCTGACATTCATTTTGACATGCTCTTTGTTCTCTCTCAAATCATTCGTACCAATTAATACAATTAACTCTTTTGCTCGTTCCCACCTCATATTCAATGCCTCAATCACTCTACTCATTTTACTGCCTGGAAAACATACCTTGTGCATTTTATCCTCTAGCACACCTTTAATAATGGAGTTGCCATACAACGCCACTCGCTCATCTTTTGTTAACTCTTTCATGCCATCATGATTTATTTTAATAGTTTTGACCTGAATTCTCTTAATTTCATTCCGCATCCATTTCATTTCTTGCTTCATCCAATCCAATTCACCTTCTGAACCTCGCGACACATTCACTCTATCATTAAATCTTTCTAACTTTCTAACTCTCGACCCCCTCTTCTCACTTTCCCTTTCATTCATCCTTCTTTGTTTCCGTATTTTCGGTCCAACATACGTCCAACTTTCACTATCATTCTTCTCACTTTCACTCTCACATATCTTTCTTTGTTTCCGTATTTTCGGACTAACATGCGTCAAACTTTCGCTATCATTCTTCTCACTTTTACTGTCATTCATCTTTCTTTGGTTCAGTACTTTCGTTCCAACATGCGTCCAACTTTCGCCATCAGTCATTCTTTTTTTTTTAGCTATCATTCATTCTTTCGATTTTTTTTACTTGCGATTTCTGCACCACGCCATTTCTACTTTCATTCGTTCTCTCAATTTCGTTTCTTTCCGCCTCACTTTTGTCCCTTTTAACATCCGTTACGGTTGTCAAATCGCTCTTTTTCTTTTTTCCTGATTTTTTAACATTTTTTCACCTGTCTTTCTCGCCATCCTTCTCTTGCAAACGTGCACTCACGACACAATCGGTACTAGCACTTTCTGTCATCAACTTCATATTCGCATTCATCAATTCCTTGTTCAGGTCACATTTTGCACACACCCTTCTTCCATCTGCACTAAACATTCACAAATCATTTATGTAATCGAAGGAATACATATAACAGACCTCACACTTAACGAACCGACTGAAATCCAAATTAAAATCATGGAATGACAATGCCGCCGCCATTTTTTTTTTTTTTTCTCTGCAAGTTACTAGGTCTAATATTAACGTTTTCGTATTTAGTTTAAGCAAGAAAAAAAAAAACCCAAATTAATAATATCGGTAGCGTACAATGTTTACAGCCGCTCTTACTTAAACAATTACGCATATATACTTAATTATTCCTAGTAAAACTTATCTGAATCAGGAGCTCTTCAAAACACGTTCGTAGCGCTTGACCCACTAGCGTTATCCCAAATGTTAGCTCATACTGGCCTTTTCAGTACTATCTTTTCAATTTGAAAATTCTGTAAGTTTTCTGGCCAATATGCTATGTTTTCAAGATCAGAATAGCTAGCTATCTCTGCAGCACTCATTTCTACATCCCTATTTGAACATTCTCTTTCAAACACTACGTCAATTGAGTTCCCATCATCCTGTTTAGTTGCACTCGTACCAGTATTTGATTCAATCTTAATGCAAGTTTCATCAGTTTCAGCTCCAGGTCTCACAATGGTTACAATTCCACCAGTGCCGCGCGTGGGTAGGAGGTGCCCTTGTGCAAAACTTTTTTCATCGCCCCCATAAAATAAGTTTCCATGGAAAATGTTTGTGAAAAATTTTACTTTGTTAAAAGTACAAAACAGTTGATACGCATACATAAAAAATAAATTTTATTTGACAATAGTAAAACACTGTAATCATTAAAATTCATTAATAAGGAATTTTTAATAATAAATATTTTCAAAAATGTTTATTTCGTTAATATATAAATATGACAGAATATATATACAGAAAATTACTTTTATTTTATGTGTTGTTATAGTTTCTTACCTTCCAAATTTGCAGAATAATGTCACTGTTTCATTCACAATCATACATCCACAAAGGGAAAAGCACAGCATAAGGATGAATTCACGGTCTGTCTTAAACTAACAATTTCCACTAAAAATATAATAAACAATCAAGAATATTTATATAATTTTCACTGAGTCGATGCTTACTCTGTGAAATAAAATTGTGGTAATATTGATAAGTTCGTTTAAACTCTTATCTCATATTTTTTGACATCTTTTAGGTGCCTTTTCTTCTGTGGTGCCTGTGTATAATGCACACTTCACACACGCCACCAGCCAGGCCTGACTGCAGATATATAGATCGGTCTCTAATTGGAAACTTTTGTTCTCAAACCATGCTCGTGGAGAGGTATTATTTTGTCTTCTTTCCATTCCTTAGGTACCTTCCCCAGTGCAAGACTTCATCATCAAATTCTTGACATTCAAGGCGTGTACAGGATATGATAGTACTACATGAAAAACTTACATCACCACTAACTTCCTATCTAGAATTTTCTTCCAAATCAATCTGTTACCTGTCAAGACCCTAACATTATCAGATCTTATATTTCTATCTTCTAAGACACTTTTTACCATATCAATCCACATATACCTTGGTCATTCTCTGGGTCTTTTTCCTGCCAACTTGGCAGAGAACAATTGTTTGGCTAATCTTTCCTCTTCCATTCTGTTTAAGTGACCATACCACCTGAGATTAGCTCTACTAACACATTCCTAGTTGCTAACAATATCAAGTTCTTTCCTAATATCCTCGTTCATCAATATGATATTGCCATTGATGCCATTTGTTCATGCCTCTAATATTTCTCCAGACTGTTAGCTGTGGTTTCTAGTCTTTGGTCATGTGTTTTATTTCTAACCCAGCTCTCAGATCCATAAGTTAAAACTGGCTTGAACACTGTGTTATATACAGCTAATTTAGTGTTTTGACTCATTTCTTTTATTCAATATAAATTAATTCAGTTGACCCAGTTTTGTATTCTATTTCTAATCAATTTTTCCAACATTTAGATCACAACTATAGATATACAGACTGGAGAGGTATATTACAATACCAGCTTTATTGATTCTGTTGTCTATTTCCATATTTAATTTACCATCTTTACTAAAAATAGCTGAAATGTTTTACTTGTTTTATAGGTTCTCCATTCACAATGCAGTTGATATTTTCAATGCTTCTGCCTATTTTCATTGTCTTTGACTTGTTATTGGTGACCTTTATATCAAATTTATTACAACAGCAATTCAATTTAGTCAGGGAATCTTGCAGACTTGTACTGGATTTATTTAGAATTATAACATCATCTGCAATTTTGATATCAGGTTTAATATCACTTTCCTTCATAATGTGATCCATATAGATAATGAACAGCAGAGGGGATAATTTACATCCTTGTCTGACACTAGATTTAACATCAAACCATCTTCCTGTACTTCCTTCAATTCTAACCTGATTTACAACTCAAATAAAAACCAAGTGTTGCTTGATATAATGCCCCATTGACACCATACAACTGTAGAGTTTTGAATAGCTTCTCTCTTGGTGCCTTCTCATATGCCTTTTCCAGTTCTGCAAAACTTAAAAACAGATCTTTGTTATATTCTCATGATTTCCCAACTATTTGTAGTAAAGTGAAAATCTGATTCTGACAACCTCTATTTGGCTTGAATCCAGCTTGTGCTTCACCAAGCTTCCCTTCCACAATCATGCTCAACTGTTTCTCAGTATACTTGCATAAATATTACCAGGAACACTCAGTAGGGAAATACCTCTGTAATTCTCACATTCAGTTTTATTTTCCTTTTTATATATGGGTACTATGAGAGCTCTACTCTAATCATCGGGAATTCGTCCCTCTGTCCAGGCCTTCTGAACTATGCAGTGCAGCCACTGTAAGACTTTTATGCCTCCATACTTGAGCATTTCTTGTCAAATATCATGTACTCCAGCTGCCTTTCCATATTTCCACCTTTGATAGCTTTTTCTACTTCAAGTATGGATATATATTCCTGATTGCATGCCTGTTGAGGGTTTTTTACCACTGTACTGTTATTGATTGTTTCATTTAGCAATTTTTCGAACTAATTACTCCATATATCAAGGATATCGTTTTCTCCAGTTTTCATGTCACCTTTATCATCTCTAATTCCTTTTACAGCACTCTTTCCTCCATTTCTGAGCTTCTTCAATAACCTTCTGAATATCTTGCCACCTTCTTGATATTTATTTTCTATGTTCTTACCAAAGTTCCCATGACTTTTGTTTAGCTAGTTTTACAGTGATTAGCTTTCTTAAGACTTTCATTTAAATAACCAGAACAAGGCATAGCTAATTGCACATTCTTTGTGTCATCCATTCCCACAGCCTTATTTACATCTAACCCAAGCAACACTTGATACAGTTATCGATTCTTTCACCTTTAATTCTTGCCTTCCTTCTACATGTTGCACAGCATCATTCACACCACTGTGATATACACTGATGAAGTGTTCATTAAATTATTCCATTATATCATTTGCTAAGGTTACTCTGCCTACCATATAACACCAGTATTAACCTGCCATAATTATTTTTCCTCTTGCTTGCCACATAGCAGAAAAGTTTTCTTGGATTAGCTTTGACCTGACTGGCCAATTTCCTTTCATATTCTAGTTTTTCTTTTTTAAAGCATGCTTGTCACTTTTCTGGCCTGCACTTTATATTCTTCATGCATCTGTTCACTGCAAGCTGTCTTGTACTTCCTCCATAACAACTGTTTTTGTAACACTGCTTACTTGATTTCACTTCATCCATCTCATTCTTACTCTATTTATTCGCTTAACTCTTAGTATGCAGTTATGCATTGCTTGTGTTAGATATTGCCTTATCATATCCCATGCACTCTTAACATCCTTTCTACACAAGCATGGATTATGGTCAGTATGAATTTGTAAAGGGTAGGTCCTGTTTTTTACTTGCATTTTATGATAGAGTAAAGAGTGTGTTAGATAGAGGAGAATCATATACAGTGATATTCTTGGACTTGTATACAAGTAGTCAAAAGGTGTCAGACCTTATTAATAAAATACTATGGATGAGAGAGGCAATTGATGTGAAGTCATTAGCCTGTATATTCAAGTAGCTCAGATGTGAAGATACTTCACATGCAATATTGCTTATTTAGATAAAGTATTAAAACCAAGAATATAATTTCTTGGCATCCTTAATTTGTAATAGAGCCAAGTTAAAAAAACTTTCAACATCTATCTCTCAGCCAGAGTATTTTATTAATGTCTGACACCTTTTGACTGCTTGTACATGAGAAATATATGATTCCTGCATTACTTCAACCATGGTATTTCTTTTGGGCCTGGCTCCCACTGATGATATCTATTAATGTTGAAAGTTTATTTTTCACTTGGTTAGAGTATAATAAATTTAGTTTAATCCTTAATCCAAGTGTGAGCAAACAAAGTTTGCGCCTGAATGTATCTTCAGGACTGGGGTAAGGTGGTACAACACCAGGGCACTCCTTTGCGAAGGTGGAGCAAGCTACCAACACTCCTATCTCAGTATCTCCCATAATGCAAAACACATCTCCTTGTGGATATATCTAATGCTCCCACTGAAGAGACCTCAATAAAGGTCAAAACTAGTCTGGGTTGTGGCCCTTCCCTTAATGCATAACATTAGACATATCCGCAAGGAGATGTGTTTTGCATTATGGGAGATACTGAGATAGGAGTGTTGGTAGCTTG
Organism: Typopeltis vanoorti; assembly: GCF_054136105.1. Lineage (NCBI taxonomy): Eukaryota > Metazoa > Arthropoda > Arachnida > Uropygi > Thelyphonidae > Typopeltis > Typopeltis vanoorti. The sequence continues at coordinate 90,170,144 of NC_143566.1, forward strand.
CTTCACCTTCGCAAGGAGTGTCCTGGTGTTGTACCACCTTACCCCAGTCCTGAAGATACTCTCAGACGCAGACTTTGTTTGCTCACACTTGGATAAAGGATTAAACTAAATTTATTATGATATCTATTAATGCTTGTCAATGGGTTTGCTTACTTCCTGGAGAGTAGAGAGGTTCTACTTGGTGGTAGGTTTTTGCCTGTCACTAGGTGGAACTGCCACTGAATTTCTTGGAGTGGTTCAGGTGAGGAGTAATGAGTTTAGTAGTGACCCTGAAGGGTCACTCGGTGAGATTTAGAGTGATCTTGTAGATCAGTTTTTGGAGAGGTATCCCTGCACTTATACATACTTCAATAAAGGTCAAAACTGATCTGGGTAGTGACCCTTCCCATTATGCATAGCATCATACACATTCAAAAGGGTGTGTGTGCTATGCATTATGGAATACTCAGGCAATTGATGTGAAGTCATTAGCCTCTATATACAAGTAGCTCAGACATTAAGATTCTTCACACACAAAACTTGTTTTACTTAGGGGAGGCTGGGGTATGGTTGTCACAGTTTTGTATTTTGATTTTTTATACATTATATCTGCAGGGAATTTGATTCAGACATACTTTAATATAAACAACCTACATCTGACTTTATAATAAAAAAAATTAGTCCCATGAATAATATCTATAAAATTGGGAGATAATTCCCTTTATCTGTAGCAATTGTTTTGTGACAATTTACCCTGTGCTTGGGTTGGTTGTCACACTATCTGGAGTTGGTTGAAAGATTGATCAATGGAATGGATGATTTATCATCCATTGATCAATTTCTGTATTGATATTTCTTTAATGGTCCAAAAACAGATCGATCTAGTGGCTGTAAACGATTGGTGCTATGCAGTAGGAATGAAAGCATAACTATACCATTTTCTTTTCCAAATTTTAGTCCTTCCAGAGACAGATGTGATCCATGGTTATCTAGAAGCAGTAAACATGGTTTTTCTTTGGTAGATTTAACAAAATTGTGAAAATGCTTCAAGAACTTGAAAAACAATTCTTCAGTCATCTATCCTGAAGGATTACTTCCACCTTGACAACCAGAAGGTCCATTTCTAATGAAGTGGTCTTTGAAGTGAACACGAGGGAACACACAGACACTGCTAAAGTAACAAGTGAACCTCTCTCTGCTGATTTGACTGCTCAGACTTGCTTATTATTTACATTATGTTTGTTGAAGCTGGTTGCTTCAGGTGATCTTATTGATAACTTACTATGTCGCTTCATAAATGCTGAAAACTAATCGGCACCAGCTTGTTTATTGCTCTCCCAGCTCTGTGGTATTGTTAAATTATTTGCCACAGCTACTTCATATGCAATCTTTTGAACTTCCTTCGGACTGAGATCAAAATATATGTCAGAGGCTTGGAGGAGATAGGCCACCAATTCATTTTCTAATTCAATAAAAAAAAATTTGCCAATTACTTTTGTATCCTACGATAATTATGGGCTGTGTAATACTGTTGTTAATTTCTGGCAATATTGTGCAATAGTGCAGTAATTTATATTATAATCCTTTGCGACACTTCTTATTTTATTATTGTCTTTTTTTACCTTTCAAGTAGCATTAATTCCTGGGACACTTCACCTCTAGATGTCTTCTTTTAATAATTTTGCAGCATTATTATTAAGGCCTGTTGTTAAAAAAAAATATAAATAAAATAAAATAAGATCACATGATACAGCAAGTTAAAGTGGATTGATTGTCACATGTGACAAATAACCCCAAATGTTCTGTGACAACTTGATCCATGCCATTAAACATATTCTAACCTATCTGCTCATTTATTAAGGAGTTTAAAAAGTGTCAAAAATCATTAAAGTAAGAAGGGACTTTCTTACTTTAATAGAAAGTAAGAAAACTTAAACTTACTTTAAGTTTAGAGTTCCTTCTAACTAAGTTAGAAGGAACTCTAAACGACGAGATTAAGTTGAAAAAACATCATTAGTAGATGTTAAGAAACAAGTACTTACTTGAGAGAAAATAAGCTGCACAACAATATAGGGCCAGCCTGGCTGGCCGAGTGGTTAGCATCTCTGCTCTCTAGCCAAAAGGCTGTGGATTCGAATCCCGCCAAGGGCATTGATGTTTGTGATTGTCTGTGGAAACACTGGTGGTGTTGGTGTAGTTGCGGTCAGTTGTGGATGGGTGGTGGAGACAGAGTTGTAGAGCAGATGCCCTCCCTCGATGAATCGTTGGACTCCCTGGAGGTGCTGTACCTATAGATTAGTTTGTGGAAACACTGGTGGTGTTGGTGTAGTTGCGGTCAGTTGTGGATGGGTGGTGCAGACAGAGTTGTAGAGCAGATGTCCTCCCTCGATGAATCGTTGGACTCCCTGGAGGTGTTGTGTAATAATAATAATATACTTCGAATGCGTGAAAACAAATGACAACATGTCCTGTCTTCACCCCACTCCACGAGAAATGAGTGATCACGGGGAGAGTGGGGATGTGCCTATTCATCTCTATGACATATTAGTATGTACCTATAGATTAGTTTCTATGTTATAGCGTTTGTGACAATCTGCCCATGTGACAACCATACCCAGCTTCCCCTACTTGGATAAAGGATTAAAACCAAGAATATAATTTCTTGGCATCTTTAATTTATAATAGAACCAAGTTAAAAAATTTTCAACAAAAATACATAAAAATAGTTACTTCTGGAATTTTCACTCAAAGTATTGTGACTTCTTGGAATAATACAAGCATATATGATAGAAGGATCAGCAGTGCAGGTATGGAATCATGGGCTCTTATGGAGTAATGTTATGTACTATAGATTACAGTTTCTATGTTATAGCATTTGTGACAATCTGCCCATGTGACAATCATACCCAGCCTCCCGTACTTTTTTTTTAGGCTGCTGTTGACTGTAGAGTAAAACCACCTCAATTAGGAGAGGTCTAATTATATATATATATAAAATAAATAATAGAAAGATTTATTAAATGCACGTATGTTTAACATTATTAAGTAGTGTTGCTTAAGCAACACTACTTTCCATAATGGGGATAAATGTAGTGCCCATCAAATCTCATCAGGATATTGTGGTCATACTTCATAACTTTCCTTATGCAGTCTTTTATAAAGAACCTGCTCTTGTATAGGACTTTCTTTTTTTTTTTTTTCCAGTGAACCTTATATGTGGAGGTGATAGGTCAAGATTTTTTCTATTCTTGGTATTTCACACAATGAATAGCTGTGGATTTTCAGAATAGAAAAACCATGTATCTTGTTATTCCTTTGTAGATGGAATAAAGGAACTCTGTAGATGTGACAGGTATCTAAAAGTTCCTTGTGCATACAAAGTGGCCTATTATGGACAACTGGATGAATAGCCAACATCTACCTAAAATAAGATATTTCATGTCCCAACTATGCTATGGACACTGTCCACAGAATCAAATTGAGAAGCCCCTGTACTTCATTACAGAGTTCAAACATGACTTTTTTTAATATTTTATATTTATATATAATTTACTTTAATTTATATAATGAAAGTATAGCATTTTGAGAATTTTTTTTTTTTAGGCTGCCGTTGACTGTAGAGTAAAACCACCACAATTAGGAGAGCCCTCTTATGATACATTTATTAATGTGAGTATGTTAAGCATACTTTAATAAAGTTCAAAATATTAGATATGTGCAAAATGACAAATACAAAGGTGGTCTGAAAATTTCTCAGCCTAACAATGAAAAAACAAATTTATAATTTCAAAATTATTTTTATTTTTCAACATAATCTCCCTTAAGACTAATATATTTATTACAGCAATGCTCCAGCACTATTATCCCATCCCTGTAGTGGTTCTCAGTAAGATCTGCAAAATACCCCTCTACAGCTGCAATCACCTCTTGATTCAAAGAAAAACGCTGACCAGCAAGGAAGAGTTTTAGGAAGAGATAGAGGTCAGAAGGAGCCAAATCTGGGGAATAGATTGGATGTTCCAACAATTCATAGTGCAGATCCCTTAATTTTCCCATTGCCAAAACACTTTTTGGGCAGGTGGATTGTCCTGATAAAAGATGATATTTTTTCTTCTGCAAATGGGTATTTTCTCACGAATGTTTTTGTCTAGTCTGGTTAAAAGATCGAAATAATATTCCCCGGTTATTGTTTTACACTTATCAAGATAATGAATAAACAAAATGCCTTTAGCATCCGAAAACACTGATGCCATGACTTTTGCTGCTGATGGAACCAACTTTGTCTTTGGCATTGAACAACCGGCGCCAAAGACAAAGTTGGTTCCATCAGCAGCAAAGGTCATGGCATCGGTGTTTTGGGATGCTAAAGGCATTTTGTTTATTCATTATTTTGTTTATTCAAAGTAGCCTATTATGGACAACTGGATGAACAGCCAACATCTACCTAAAATAAGTTATTTCATGTCCCAACTATGCCATGGACGCTGTCCACAGAATCAAATTGAGAAGCCACTGTACTTCTGTCCACTGTTTTGACTGCTGTTTTTGGATTCTGGTGTGTGATGGTGAATCTAAGTCTCATCGATAGTAATAAACAGATGCACAAAATCAGTTTTATTCTTGTTAAAATGCTCCCAGCACTGTTCAGAGATTTTCATGAGAGTGTGTTTTTGATCTGCTCTGAGTAAGCATGGCACCCATCTTGCACAAATCTTTTTCATATGCAATTCTTCATGCAAAATATATCTTACATGTGCTTTTGAAATGCCTATATTCTCAGCAATTTCACACACTTTGACTTGCCAGTCATCCAATACCATATTGAGTACTTGATCAATGATTTCTGGTGTTGTTACACTTTTTGGATGTCCATCATATGGATCATCTTCAAGGCTGGTATGGCCATGTTTAAACTCGGCAGCCCATTTCTTAATTGTTGAAAATAAAGGAGAAGAGTGCCCATAAACTTTTATGAACTTTGAATGAATTTCGTTTGCCATTAAACCTTCCTTTACAAAGAATTTTACAACTGCACAACACTCAATTTTATCCATTTCAAGGGATACTGACAGCTGTATAAACAAAGTACTTGATAGAATGATTTGCAATTTCACATGGATGCTTATGACAGATGCACCAACTTAGAAAAAAAAAATCTTGCCGATAGTGCTGCCATCTATGGTCGAGGGCAAGAACTTTTCAGACTACTCTCATAATTTGTTTCTATTATTATTTACTCAGTCATCTTCATGGAGTCACTCTTATTGATTGATGGGACACTCAAAACCACCTCTAGCAACCCAATCACCACTATCCAAGCACAAAGCCTGGTCTTAAAATACCCTTGCTAATCATGCTCTTACACAATTTCCCTTGCTCTCTCCTTCCTGCCAAGTCTTTGATGCTAGTCCTATAAAATTCCTCAACAACTTATGTTTCTATCATGTTACCCCCTTTTTTTCCCACCTATTGACTAGCCTTTGTACCCTACAGATCTTCAATCTTTCCTCATAGGGAATATTCCACAGAAGTGCCACAATTTTTGTCAGACCCTGAGGTGAGTGATGCTCAGCTCTCATCCCCTGCACCACTTTCTCATTCCCATGGAATCTATGTATACCTGATCTGCTTGCATGGGCTAGATGTAGCCTTATTAGACCCATATAAAGGATAATAACAACCATCCTATCCCTGTTTATTGGTGTATTCTTCAACAACCAAATAATCTGATAAGCTGTTTTGGCCACTTTTGCAATATTAGTCAGGTTTTTAACATGCAGATTGACCTATAATTTGTAGCCCCAGTCTCATCCCCCACCCCTTGTGAATTAGAACAATTTTTTCCACTTTCCATTTCTCTGAAGACTTGTCCTGTTGCAAAACTCATGTTAAACAGATGTGCCAAAGGTGCTGTTAATTCCCCAGAGCATTTCTTCAAAATACTTGATGATATATTGTCAAGTCCTACTGTCTTATTAACATCAAGTTTACTTAATTCCTCATTCACCATCATTCCTCCCCTACCATATCCTCTAAACTCCAGCTTATCATGATGCCTTCATGAGGATGAAATACGCTGATAAAGTGCTTATTGAGTACTTCAACTATATCCTCTGCATCAGTTACCATTCTGCCAACAACATCCTTCCATAATCATTCTTTCTTCTACTTGCACATGTCAAAAGAACTCACTAGGGTTTTTCTTTGTTTGATTGGCTAATTTCTTCTCATACTGCACTTTTGTTGTCTTAACCAACTGTTACCTTTGTCTTGACCAAAAGTCACCTTTGTGACCTGCTCTTTGTTCTCTTCATGCAACTGATTATTACCAACAGTTGTCTTGTGTTGACTCCACAGTGCTTTCTTCTTCCAGATTTCATGTTTAATCTTTTCATTCATCCACTGTACTCCTATCCTATTTAGCCTTTTAATTTTGGAATTCACTCAGACATTGCTGCTGTTAAATAGCTCTTTATCAATGCCCAAGCAGCATCCATCTCCTTTCCACTCAACTTCTCTTTTCATTCCATTCCATTGCTCCTAGATGTCTCCTGAGGTTTCCATAATCACTAGCATTGTAGTTTCACACATACCCTTTTAACATAAGTTCTCATATGACTGGTAACAATCCAAGTGATCATTTCATGGTCACTCTCACGAACTGGTGAGACACTCCATTCAAAATCACATTCTCTAATAATATAATCAGATCAAAGATTCTTAACCCTTTGTGCCCTCAGTTACATATTACCTATAATTGTTGTTCTTGTAGAAAGGCTTGTACGTTGGCAACACATGACTATTAAATTATTTAAGGAATTCACAACGTGTACTGGAATATTAATTAAAAGAAACTTTAATAAATACTTCCTATATTTCGGCAACATCACATTGCCATCTTCATGGGAACATACAAATATGACACGTGCATGCAGGCACTACAAAAAGCAAATGAGGCAGAAGATAAGAAACTATTTTTGTTCCTAAAGTCCTAATGGTGTCCCCCTAGTGGGCTATATTGGGTTGTCTTGGCCATTGGGCTGATGTTCTCATGATGTAAGTCTCCCAAATTTGGGGCAGTCTCATGCACCCAAATTTGTTGAGGTTTGAAACGTTTTTTAGAGCCTAAGCAGATTCTATGAATTAAGTACGAAAGATTATTCAGTAGCCGATGTTCTCACCAAAGCAAGACAACCAACAACCAACATATCCAAAGGTGAATATAAAGCTCTATAGGAAATGAAGAATAACAAAGAAATAGTAATCACCAAAGCGGATAAGGGAAACGCCACTGTGGTTCTCAACCGAAAGGACTACACAGGTAAGCCTAATGCTTTATTATTAGATCAGGTTACCTACCTCCCTATTGAAAACAATCCCACCAGCTCTCATATTAGAACATTCCATAGGCTCCTTAAGAAGGTCACTTCTTGGCCTGTAGAAGTGACCAGCAAACTAAAAGCTTTTAACTCTAGACCCCCCCCCCCCCGAATATATGGACTTCCAAAAATTCATAAACAATCTGTGCCATTGCGTCCCATAGTGGATGTCATTGATTCCCCACATATAAATTAGCCAAAGTGCTCACATACACTATACTGGCAACACACCATCACACATAAAAAAAAACTCAGCCCACTTCAAAGCCAGTATGGAAACCTCTCACTCCAACATACTGACATAATGGTCAGTTTTGACATCTCCTCCCTATTCACAAATGTCTCACTCAAGGAAACCTTAGAGCTCATCCAAGCCAAATTTCCTCCCGATATCTCAGCCCTATTTCAGTTCACTATGCGCTCAGGCTATTTCGTTTGACAAAGAAAATTCTACAAACAGATTGAGGGGACAGCCATGGGTTCACCATTCTCCCCACCCTTGGCCAACTTCTCTATGGAGACTTTTGAAGAGAAAGCCTTAAACTCTGCCCCACAAAAACCCACAGTTTGGCTTCGCTACATGGATGATGTGTTCACTATTTGGCCACATGGCTTAGATACATTCCACTCCTTCTTAACGCACTTAAACAACCAACACCCCAGAATCCTGTTCACCTTGGAAAAAGAGGAAAACAACTGCTTCCCTTTCCTAGACACTCTAATCTAGCCTGATGGATCCTTGGTTTACTCTGTTTATAGAAAGTCCACCCATATAGGCAGATACATTCACCAGCAATCCCCCCCCCCCTCACAACAATATGGGATTATTAAAACACTATATAACAGGGCAAAATTAATCTGTTCAGATGACAATGCCCTAACCACAGAACTAAACCACATCCTTAAAACTTTCTTACAACCACCAAAAACTCCAAAAAATATTAAAATCAGTAAACCACAACCCCCCTCCCTCCCCTTCACAATAAAGATTAACTAAATCTATCACCATTTCCTACATCCAGGGCACCTCTGAAAAAATAGCCAAAATCCTTAAAAAATATGACTTGAGTTCTTGTTACAAACCACATAAAAAATTGGCATCCCTTATCTACTCTACCAAAGACCAACCACTTCCCCTAGACCTACCTGGGGTATACCAGGTCCCTTGCAGCTGTAAACTGTCCTACTTTGGCCAAACAAGCAGGACAGCAAATATCAGGATTTTGGAACACAAAGACTACATCTGGTTTCACCAGTAAAGCCACTCTAGTCTTGCAGACCATGCCCTGGATACCTGCCACAGAATACGTTGGAAGAAAGCCAAAGTAATACACTGCAGCAAGTTTAAGTACATAAGATTATTCATAGAATCATGCCTCAGCTCTAAAAATACATTCCAAACCTCAACAAATTTGGGTGCATGAGACTGCCCCAAATTTGGGAGACTTACATCATGAGAACATCAGCCCAATGGCCAAGACAACCCAATATAGCCCACTAGGGGGACACCATTAGGACTTTAGGAACAAAAATAGTTTCTTATCTTCCGCCTCATTTGCTTTTTGTAGTGCCTTCATGCACGTGTCATATTTGTATGTTCCCATGAAGATGGCAATGCGACATTGCCAAAATATATGAAGTATTTATTCAAGTTTCTTTTAATTAATATTCCAGTATACGTTGTGAATTCCTTAAATAATTTAATAGTCATGATTGCTGTTCCCTAAGAACTCAAGAAATTCATTCTTCTTATTCCCTGATGCTAACTCTTCATTCCAATTAGTATTGCCATAATTGAAATTACCCATAACGATCATTCTTCACTTGCTCACTAAGTCAAGTTGGCTATACATTTCTTTGTTGCTACTCTCCACATTCCCCAGCCTGTAGCAACACCAAACCAGATATCTCATTCTGTCAACCTCCATCTCAGAACCACTGCCACTTTTCTTCTCTTGTATCTGAACTTTGTGTGGACATAATTCATTCGTTAAATCAGCAACACTCCCCCTCTGTTCTTGCTCTTGCTTTCCTCACGAAAAACATCTTATCCTTCCATTTCTATTCCCATCAAGATATCATTCTCATCCAACCATGTTTGGCCTATTTCAACTGTTTTCAGCTCAACTCAATCCATGGAAATTATTTCATTTTATTTTGGATACTCATCATCACGTTCCTGATATGTACCCTCAGGGAGTGAACAGGTTAATTATGATAATACTCCATGAAAAATTTACACCATTAACTTCCAATGAACAATGTTCCTCCAAATTAATCTGTTATCAGTCAAAACTCCAACATTATCAGATTTTATGTTTTTACCATATCAATCCATCTACATCTTGGTCTTCCTGTGGGTCTTTTTCTTGACATCCTGGCAAAGAACAATTGTTTTGCTAATCTTTCCTTTCCCATTCTGTTTAAGTGACTATACCACTGAGATTAGCTTTACTAACACATTTCTGAAAGCTAACAATGGCAAGTTCTTTCCGGATATCTCCATTTTTAATGTGATACTGCTGTTGATGCCACATCAACAGCATTAACTTCCAATGAACAATGTTCCTCCAAATTAATCTGTTATCAGTCAAAACTCGAACATTATCAGATCTTATGTTTCTGTCTCTTAAGGCAGTTTTTACCATATCAATCCATCTACATCTTGGTCTTCCTGTGGATCTTTTTCTTTACATCCTGGCAAAGAACAATTGTTTTGCTAATCTTTCCTCTCTAATTCTGTTTAAGTGACTATACCACTGAGATTAGCTCTACTAACACATTTCTGAAAGCTAACAATGGCAAGTTCTTTCCTGATATCCCCATTTTTAATGTGATACTGCTGTTGATGCCACATTTTCATTCCACTAATCTTTCACAGAACTCTTATCTGTTTTGGTAATAATAACCTAGTTGTTTTCTTTTTTTTAATAAACAGCTCTTTCTTTTTTGTTGAATATCTGAAGCATTAATGAGTAACTCAGCAGTGATGATTAAGGTATTGAAAAGTTGGTTAAACAAAGAATTCACCAGTAGGTTACAGAATGTGACAAACACTATGTGGAGCAAAATGGCTTTGTGAAGACCATGTCTTAATAATTTACTGACTTTTGACAGAGCCATTTGCCTCTGTTTATAAGGCCATTCAGTTGTTTGAAGAAAGAGACCCCCAAAATGGAGAGAAATTTAGTAAGGTAGACAGAATGGTGCAAGTTGTAATTGCTTGCTAAAGTCAAATTTATGCAGAAAAGGAAAAGACAAACTATGCAGACAGAGATGAATGTAATATACAAATTTTTAAAGATGCCCACTTGTGTCACTTTACAGTCTGAAGATGAGCCTAGACTGTTCACAAGTTATGTTTCTGGTGAACCATCCTCAGAACAATTGCAGTTGCTGAATTTGAAGAAACTGTTGCTGACTTAGCCTTTCCTGCCACCTCTGATGAATTATCTAATTAATAAAGACTCTTTCTTTTAAGGTTACACGGTGATCAGCATTCATATTTATGAATTTAGGGACACATTCATTTCATGAATGCCATTGCCATTCCTTATGTTAGAGGCATTTCAGAAAAAATAGATAGAACACTACACAAATACAACATCAAAACTACCTTTAAACCCCCGACAAAATTAGGACACCTACTCAAAAACTTACTACTTTTAAAACTTACACCTACTCAGTTCTTCCAAAGATCCTCTTCCACACCTAGCCTATGCTGGGGTTTACAAAATACAATGCACATGTAACTTACCATACGTAGGGGGGAAACAGGGTGAACCATCCCAATTAGGAAGGAGGAACACAAACGACATATTAAATACCTCCATTTTGAAAAACTGGCATTTCAGACCATGCACTCCAGACATGCAACAGAAATGATTGGAAAGGTACCAAAACCTAGTTCGAGAGGAAATTTAAAGAAGCACGTGAAATGCTCAAACACAATCTTAATCTGAACAAAAATGACAGTCTAACCATTCCAAGAATGTGGAGGACCCATTTACAACCATTATATCAACCAGAACAAGCCAAAGAAAAATCTCAATACAAAGAAGACTTGGTGAAGTTGTTTTAACATTTAATAGCAACCTGAATGGTACAAGTCCAGAAGAAAATCTTAGTATAGCAACCTGTACAAGTCCTGAAGAAAAGCATAGTATGCGAGGACTTTAGCAGGATTTATTTATTTATTTATTTATTTTTTTTTTACTACTAGAGGTCAGCTTTTTTACTACTAGAGGAAGTAAAATATCAATTAACAGCATAGATTCAATTTACCTTTGTAGAGAGCAAGAGCATGTAGCTTGTCTTCATATACACATCTATTTTTCTGATGATTTATTATTATTATTATTATTATTATTATTATTATTTTTTTTTTTTTTTTGCAGCCCAGGTTAAATCTCTGACGTTCAGAGGATTGAAGAAGTAGGCAAAATGCCTCAAATGATCACTTGGATGTTAAGAAATATTGACAACTAGGGATAAGGAAGTTATTATTCCTATAAGGCTTTGATATGACCATAATCTGGATTACTATACAAAGAATTCTCACCTGGGTTCCCATAAGGAAATAATGAAGAGGATTTTGAGTGACTAAAATGGTGCCTGGCCTGTGGAATGCTATAATTTAATAATTTAATGTTATATTTTAAGGTAGATAGATGGTTTTGTAGATGATTAAATTTAGTCTGTAGGTGATATGATAGAAACATATCAGTTATTAAGAAAGTTTTATAGGTTAGATGCAGAAGTTTTCAGTTTATGACCAGATGGTAGAGAGCAAGATGTCACGCTGTTGTGGACGAGGTTAGCAAGAATTAGATTTTGCTTGAAATAAGTAGAATGAATTACCAGTGGAGATAGCCATTCAGTAATAATAATGATACTGCTTTTTTTGTGTGTAGGGGGGGGAGGGACCAGACCAAGTAATTGTGAAGTTTCAATTAATTGTGCTTTGAGGATGCTGGATTGAAATCCAGTGAAATATTAGCACTTCATACATTTATAATTTATTTTATAGCACCTTTGTGCATTTGCAAGAATGTTTGCATATCTGATAACTTTTTAGGAAATGAATCTCATATATGTAGAAATGTTTTTGGAAAATTTGAAGAAAATGGTAAAGCTAATAATAATGGTAATAACCCTGGATTTCTATTCAAGACAGACCAGTCATGTACGCATAAAGCTATACAATGAAGAGAAGACAGAATAAGAAAAGTCTTATTGATTATGTTGTTAGCAATATCAAAAAAGAATTTAAAAACAAGAACCAAACTTTGGAGTCTTGATGACAAACTCAGAAGAAAATGTTGATTCAGCCAGGGAGGCATGTAGTGAGATTGTTTGCAAGGATAGAAAAGTCAAAACCTTATGATGTGACTCAATAAATTATAGGAGGGTCTAGAAAAGAATAACACATATTGTAAGTTCTAGCAAGTACTCTAGCTTTATCTACTAAGAGGTTCTATAATAATGAGTAAGTACTTATTTTCATCCATTTTCTGCATTTTGTGATTGGATATGATTTTAATCATATCCAGTCAGAAAATATATGATTGGATATATTTAATATACAAAAACAACTGTGATTGAATGTTCCTTAAAAGTAATATACTGTATCTTTATACTTTAGGAAAAACTTGCAGTACTCCAGTCACTGAAAGAAAAGGCTGCTCTTGTTTCTAGGAGTTTGAATTATAAAGACAGTATGAAGTGTTGCGAAGTATTAGGTGCTATGTATGCATTTCCTCGCATTTTTCTACCAGAAAAAGTTGTTGAAAAGGCCAAAGTATGTTACATTTTGTGTGTTTGTAGATCAGTGATTTATTTGTTTTTTTAATAACAATCCTATAAACGCTTGGAGAGACTGCTGCTGGAAAGTGGAGAAGTGAATAGAGAGAATGAATCAGATCGAGAGGGGAGTGATGTGGAAGAGCAGGAGAGATTGAAGGAGTGGAAATGAATGGGGAAGTGAGTGGTATGAGTATAGAAAATGAAAGAATGGGTGTGCAAGAGGAGCAGGGAAACAGGGAGGCTCAGGGTGGACAGGGATACACAGCATGAGAAAGGTGGATGCTCCAAGAGGAGGTGAGAGCATGTGTAGGCAGGAAAGTAATGGGATGATCAGGGATCAAAAGGAAACAGATGGAATTGCAAAGGGTTCTAAAATGAAGAAGCAGAAAGGGAAATGGCCCCAGTCCAGTATGGAGAGATCACATTGAGTGAGTGGTATCAGTGGAACTAGCTGTAGATCCAAAAATGAGTTGTTGTGTTTGTATACCAATGCTAGAAGTATAAGAAACAAGGCGGATGAAATGGTTGCACTAATTGCGTCTGTGCACCCAGAGATTGTTGGAATTAGTGAGACATGGTTAGATGAGGATGACATCCTGACAGGAATAGAGATGGAAAGGTATGATGTGTTTCGTGAGGATAGAAGGGGTAAAAAGGGAGGGGGGGTGCTATTGATGATAGAGAAAGAGTTATGTCCATACAAGGTAGAGATGCAAGAGGGAAATGGGGCCAGTGGTTTTGAGGCAGTATGGTGTGAGATAGTGGTGAATAGAATCAAATACTTGGTGGAATGTTGTTATAGACCTGGTAATGTGGATGGTGGTGATAGTGAAATGTATAGTCAAATAAGCCAAGCAAATAAGAAAAGGGTGATCATTATGGGTGATTTTAATTATGGTAATATAGACTGGAATGAAGAGATAGCAACTGGAAGTAAAGAAAATGAGTTTCTTGAGTTTTTGAGGGATAACTACCTTAGACAGTATGTAACAGAGGGCACAAGAGGATTAAGGGTCTTGGATTTGGTCATCTCATCGGAGGATGTAATTATCAATGAGGTATCAAATCATCCACCAATTGGTGAAAGTGACCATGAGGTGATTACTTGGGTGGTTGCCAGCAGTGCAAGGATCCTTGTGAAAAAAGGGTATATGTGGAACTACAAGGGGTGTGATTATGAAGAGCTCAGGAGACAGCTTGCAGGTGTAGCATGGAATGAGGAGTTAGCTGGAAAAGAGATCAATGCAGCTTGGGATTTTCAAAAAATATTTAGTGGATGCAATGTCTAAATGTATACCACAGGTGAGAAGGTTAAATAAGGTAGGTGTGAGATGGATGAATAAAGAGATTAAGCATTCAATACAGAGAAAAAGGGCATTGTGGAGGCAGCATAAGAGAAGTTGAAGTAACCAATTTCATGAGGTCTACAAAGACCAGGCAAGGAGGGTGACTTGGTTGGTGAGAGTAGCTAAAGAGAGGTATGAACAGCAGTTAGCTAATCAAGCTAAAAAGAATCCTAGGGAGTTCTTTCGATATGTAGCCAGCAAAAGAAAGAAAAATTATGGAAGGATGACATTGATTGGAGGAAATGGTATAAAGACAGCTGTTGCAGAATGTGTGGTGGAGATACTTAATGAGCAGTTCATAAAGATCTTTCAATCTTGTGAATGTGACTTCATGGAGAGATTAAGAGCAGTTGATGATGGGGAGGAGAGACTGACTGTAAGTGAGCAAGAGGTGTTTGGGGAGTTGAGTAAACTAGATGTAAATAAGGCTGTGGGACTTGATAATATATCACCACGTATTCTGAAGGAATGTGCCAGAGAGTTGACACCTGCCTTGACATATTTTTTTAATACGAGTCTTGCACTTGGTCAAGTCCCTAAAGAGTGGAAGGAGGGCAAGATTGTGCCACTTCATAAAGGAGGTGATCGAACTCAAGCATCAAACTATAGGCCTATCTGTGTGTCAGGTGTTGTGGTTAAGTTGTTGGAGAAGCTTGTGAGAACTAGGATCCAGAGTTGGGTTGACAACAATGGTATTATCTTTGATGGACAGCATGGATTTGCTCAAGGGAGGTCGTGTTTTAGTAATCTACTTACTTATTACAATAAAGTGACTGCTTCCTTGGACAGAGGAGAAGGATACACAGTAATATACTTGGATTTCGCAAAAGCTTTTGATAGAGCACCTCATGATAAGTTGACAGTCAAACTAGAGCAGATGGGGTTGGATATTAGATTAGTGCATTGGATTGGAGACTGGCTATCTGATAGGTATCAACAAGTTGTGTATGGGGGTGCAATATCCAGGAAAAGGAAAGTCACTAGTGGAGTTCCTCAGGGGTCTGTTTTAGGGCCATTACTATTTAACTTGTATATTAATGATATTGGCGAAGATTTGGATGGAGATATTCAGTTGTTTGCAGATGATGCAAAGTTGGGACGAACCATAAAGAGTAGTGAAGATGTTGTGGCCTTGCAAGAAGACTTGAATAAATTGAGTGATTGGGCAAGCAAATGGGGATGTGAGTTCAATGTTGCAAAATGTAAGGTTTTAAAATTTGGAAAACAAAGATGGGATGCAGAATTTATGCTTGGTGAGAATATATTGTTGGAAGTAGAGGAAATAAGAGATCTGGGAGTGATAGTGGACAAGGATCTAAAATTTAGGGGACACATCACCAAAATTGTGAAGACAACACAAAGACTTCTGGGAATGATGAGGAGGACACTGACGTGTAGAAGTAGGGAGATTCTTGTTCCCTTGTATAAGGCTTTGATTAGGTCACACATGGACTATTGTGCCCAGATTTGGTCACCTGGTTTTCAGAAGGATGAAGAGATGTTGGAAAGGGTCCAAAGGCGACTGACTGAGGTAGTTTCTGACCTCTGGAATGTCGAGTTGAGGAAAGATTGAAAAGATGTAATTTGCAGAGTCTAGTGGAGAGAAGGAAGAGGGGAGATGTAATAGAGACCTACGAGTTGGTAAGGGGTTGTTATAGGATCAATGGTGGAGAAGTTCTACAGAGAATAGTGGGAGATCAGGGGAGAACCAGAGGTCATCCCTGGAATCTGTATAAAGAGGGTGTGAACAGGGGAGTGAGAGGCAGGTTTTTTTCGTGCAGAATTGTGAATGATTGGAATGCCTTGCCTGAGAGTGTGGTGTCTGCAAGGAGTTTGAATGTGTTTAAGACCCGGTATGATGAGATGTGTGTGAGATAAAAGGACCTCCTAGATGAGTCTTTGACTCCATGAGGTCTTGTTTAATAATAATAATAATAAACTTATAAGCTCATTAGTGTGAGTTCATAGTGAAGAATTTATAGAGATGCAACACACATGTTAGAATAATTACTTTACTTATAATTGAGAAAGTAACATTTGATGTTTTGACCTCTGTATTGAGGTCATCATCAGGAAAATATATATATGTACAGGATACGAGCTTCATGACACTACACAAAAGTAAGATGAATCTAAATGTTTGTCAATTATTTACTCTAGCCTGACCTCTTGATGAAAAGAAAAACAAAAGCAAAACACTAAAAATTAATTCACAAAATAAAATAGCCTTTTCATACTAATATATAGATGAGACAAAAAAAAATTATAGTGGAACTACATTAAACAATTTCTAAGGAGCAACCAACCACCAATGGATCATGGCAGAGTTTTCAACAAATCCAGCTACAACCTTAATGAAAGAGAACTCTCACTTATGAAAAAAGGCCTGAACTATGACATCACACCCAAGGTCATTTAGTAAATGAGATTTCATTTACTATCTAAAATCTCTCCCCCTCTAATATAGCCAGTAAAATATGAATGGAAACATCCACATTCTAAATTCTAATAAACAGCTAAGGTGCATCCTAGCTATAGCAAAAAAAAGTAGCCCTTAATCTTTAAGAAATAAATGAGACATCGTTATTACCAAAGTGGATAAAGGCAATGCTACTGTCATCCTAGATTGGACAGCATACCTGGAAAAAAATGAACCATTGTTATGTGACCACAACATGTACCAAATGGTTAACTACAACCTACAAACCACATTAAAAAGAAAACAACAGAATTAATCAAATCATGTGGCCAGAGGAAACAACTAACAAAATAATACCTCATTATGCCTGTGTTCCCAGAATTTATGGCCTGCCAAAAATACACAAAACAAACACACTACTATGACTGATAGTTGAAGGCATCACCAGCCCTAATTATCACTTAGCTAAGAAACTAACAGCCACACTCAAGGAGTTGGTAGGTCATTCCCCTCTCCTACATAAAAAAAAATACATTTCATAAACAAAATTAGAAACATAACACTCAGTGACAAAGATTTATTAATCAGCTTTGACATAACTGCCCTTTTCACTAATGTCCTGATCAAAGATACTATTCTTCTCTTACAGAACATATTTCCGCCCGATAAATGCCCTCTTTGCCAACGTACTTTGTTCTGGGTATTTCGTGTGGCAAATAATTTTTACCTACAAAAAAGAAGGTATGGCCATTGGCTCACCACTTTACCCCTATAGCTAACTTTTACATGGAAGACTTCGATCAATGAGCTTTAAATTCAGCTAGCCTAAAGCCCAAAGTCTGGCTCAGATATGTTGATGATATTTATGCCATTTGTCCCCCACAGCCACAAAACATTAAATGCATTCCTAAGCCACCTGAACAAAGAACACAAACGTATCCAATTCACCATTGAGATCAAAAACAACAACTCTGTTCCTTTTCTAGACACACTTGTCACACGTCTTCCCTCAGACCGCCTCTCCTTCACAGCAAACCCACACGCAGGCCAATGCGTACATAAAAAATTCATACCGCCATCCAACACAAACTAGGGGTCATCAGCATCCTCAAACACAGTCCTAACAATTTGCTCCAGTGAACAGGCTCTGAACAAAGAATTTGAAATTATTAGCCAAATGTTTGTAAAAATGGCTACAATAAAAAAAAAAGTTCACAAGATCCTCCACAAAAATGCCACTAAAAGCAAAAAAGATTACAAGAATGCCATAGCCATACCATATATTATGATTACTATTATTATTATCATGTAACATCTCCAGAGAGTCCAAAGACTCATCAAAGGAGGGCACCTACTCTCCAACTCTTCACCAACTACAACCACACCAATGGCATCTACTGCCAACCACCACCACCACTAGTATTTTCACAGACAATCACAAACATCCATGCCCGCAGCAGAATTCGAAGCTGTAATCTTTTGGCTGAAAGTGGATATACTAACCACTCGGCCAACCAGGCCAGCAATATAAAATAGAGATAGCACACTACTTAAATACAATATTAAGGCAACCATCAAACCTTCTGCAAAATTAAGAAATTTACTCAGCCCTTTCAAATATCTTCTTCCATACCTTGGCCACCCAGGAAGTTGATAAAATTCAATGCACCTGCAACCTACCTTACATAGGGGAAACAGGACAAGATGAATACAAATGCCACATTAAATTCCTCCACTATGGTAAAACAGGCCTGTCAGACCATGCACTCCAAACATGTCACAGAATTGACTGGAAAGGCACCAAGTCCCTACACCACACCACACCACACCAAAACCTGGTTTGGAAGAATGTTCAAAGAAGCCTTTCAAATGCTGAAACATCATCCAAATCTGAACAAGAAGGATGAATTAATTATTCCAAGAATTTGGAGGACCTATCTTCAACCCATATAGCATCCAGAACAACCCCAACCAGAAGAAAACTCTAATATTAGAGGACTTTAGAAATTGTTTAATGTAGTTCCACTATAATGTTTTTTTTTTTATCATCTGTATATTAGTATAAAAAGGCTGTTATTTTATGAATTAATTTTTAATGTTTCTCTCTCTGCTTTTTTTTTTCACCAGAGTTCAGGCTAGGGTAAATGATTAACAAGCATTTAGATTCATCTTATTTTTGTATAGTGTAGACATTTTGTATAGTCAAAGACATTACATTAGAAAAAGATGATTTATTAGCCAGTTTTGACTAATAAATCATCTTTTATTAGTCAAATCTTCATGAATGTCCCAATCAATGACAGAATCCTTCTCATACAGAACAGATTCCCTCCAGATATCACGGCGCTCTTTGCACATGTATTACGGTCGGGTTATTTTGTATGGCAAAACGCCTTCTACTTACAAAAAGAAGGCACAGCCATGGGCTTGCCATTATCCCCCCCCCTACTGCTAACTTTTACATGGAACATTTTGAGCAACTTGTCTTAGGTTCCTCCCTTTTAAAACCCAAAGTCTGGCTTATATATGTTGATGATATTTTCGCGATCTGGTCCCATGACCGCCAGACATTAGACACATTCCTTAGCCATCTAAACAAACAACACAAACATATACAATTCATAATTGAAATTGAAAAACACAACACACTTCCGTTTCTGGATACACTTGTCACACGTCTTCCCTCTGGCAATCTTTCCTTCACTGTTTACTGGAAACTGACACATACGTGGCAATATATATACACATAAACTCCTACCACTACCCACCACAAAAACTAGGTGTCATCAACACACAAAAAAAAAACAGCACACAGATGATCTGTTCCAACGAACAGGCACTAAAAGATGAATTTAAAAGTATCTTTAATACTTTCCAAAAAAACGGATACAGCCAAAACACTATTAACAAAATTCTCTACAAAACTTCAATAAGAAACAAAGACAAAAAACAGACTACAGTAAAACTATAACCATTCCCTACATTAAAGGAACATCAGACAAAATACAACCTCAAAGCCATCTTTAAACCTCCTGCAAAATTAAAAAACTTACTCAACACATCCAAAGACCCACTCCCTCCACTAGCCTACCCTGGAGTATACCAGATTTATTGTACTTGCAACATACCATATAGGAGAAACAGGATGCACAATTCCTATCAGACAAAAAAGAACATAAACGACACATTAAATATAATAATTATGGTGAAACTGGCCTTTCTGATCATGCCCTGAATTCCTTACACAGAATTGACTGGAAAAGCACTAGCTGTCTACATCGCACTAAAACATGGTATGAACGAAAATTCAAGGAAGCATGCGAGATTATTATCAACCACCCCAATCTGAACAATAATGATGGTCTAAAAATCCCAAACATATGGAAGGTATATATTCGACCCATGGAACGTTCCTCACTAAGAACAACTATAAACAGGACTGTAAAAAATCCAGTATCTTAAAAGCAAAAATAAGAATTGTAATACTAAAAATAGGACATCATTGTTTCTGAAATAAAATCATCTGAATGTTTATTCTGTCATCGTAAATAGAATTTATCTTGATGTAATTTTTTTTTTTTTCACTAGAGGTCGTGCCAGTAGAATAACATGTGATCAAATCATTGTGTCTTTAGCTTACAGTTAATAATGTAACTCAGCTTGTCTAGTATATTGATAAATGTTAAAAGAGGTATACCGTGAGTAGACATATCGATGCAAAATTAATAATGGAAAACTCACATACAAAGATTATTTAATAGTATAATTTTCGCCTGTGTGTCACAGCCATCTTCAATACATTTTAAGCTCAAATTAAACAATAACTGACAATTCCAAAAAGCGCCGCCTAAGTAGCTACAATAAAAAGTTAGGAAAGATTAACTGATTTATAAAGTACTATCTCCCATAAAGGGGATAGACGTAAGCCATCGGATCTGTTTAAGTTAGGAGAATGAAGTAAAGTTTCACATGTTTCTTTATAAAGGCGTTCCATGAGGAACCAATTTTTGTGAAGGACTCTTGTCTTTCTGCAATGAACTCTGTCTAGTGAAGATGGCATGTTCTGCAAGTCCAGACTTTTCAGGTTTAAAGTATTCAATATAAGATTGGTTTTCTTCTTTGTCCGAAATAAGATAATCCACAAGAGCATGGAATCTGGTAGACACCTGGATAATTAAGATGTGGAAGCTTGTCCTTAGGAGAAGTGAGAAAGGTGGAGATTTTTCTAAACAGTCAAAAGGCAACACAAAATATTCAGTGGTTTTAAACCTTTTGCTATACGTTCACTAATGCCTTGTACATAAGGGATAGGAATGCACGTTATTTCTTCTGTATTTGAAGAGGAAGACATATTAAAACTACTCAAAGCTCTTTTAATGAAGCAATTCTTATAACCATAGATAGAAAGGAAGAAGTTATATATTGCAGTTCTTTCTGTAAAAGATCATCTGAAGAACAAAAGGAGTGGGCCCGATGAATTTAATTATTACGAAAGCTGACAAAGGGAAGATTGTGGTGATTCAAGATAGGAAGGAATATGAGAGAAAAATATCTCTATTACTTTGCGACTATTCAACTTATAGGCCTCTTACATCGGATCCTACCAGGAGTCGATTGAAGAGACTTAATTCTCTTATAGATAATGTATCTACATGGAATGAAGATCAAAAGAAAAAACTTAAAATCTTCTTCGGTCATCCACCTAGATTGTATGGTTCATAAACCAGGCATTCTGTTGAGACCTGTCATAGATTGTATAGGTTGCACCACTTACAAAATCTCAAAATTTTTATCAAATTTACTCTCCTCTTCAACTAGAAGAACTGATACTTATATAAAAAATACTTCGGATTTCAAAAATAAAATTTCAGATCTTCATTTGGACATTTCTGATATGATCAGTTTAGATGTTATTTCTTTATTTACAAATGTGCCTCTTTCTGAAAGCATCGAATTACTGCAACAGGAATTTCCTTCAGACATTGTAACATTATTTGATTTTGTAATACATTCTGGTTATTTTCTCTTTAAAAATAAGTTGTATCAACAAATCGAAGGAACAGCAATGGGCAATCCTCTTTCTTCTGCTATCTCCAATTTCTTTATGAAACATTTCGAACAATCTTTGACAACATTTCTCCCAGACCTACTCATTAGTTCAGATATGTCGATGACAATTTTGCTGTATGGAATGGCTCTTCTGATGAACTTCAACAGTTTCTCACTAAGTTAAATGCAATTCATCCTAGGATCCAGTTTACCCTAGAAGTAGAATCAAATAAGCAGTTAGCCTTTTTAGATCTTCTAATTCTTCGTCAACCAGATGGTAACCTACATTTCTCAGTCTATAGAAAGAAGACTCATACTGAATCTCATCACCATCCCAGTCAAAAGGCAGGAACTATTAAAACACTGGTTCATCGGGCCCATTCCTTTTTGTTCTTCAGATGATCTTTTACAGAAAGAACTGCAATATATAACTTCTTCCTTTCTATCTAATAGTTATAAGAATTGCTTCATTAAAAGAGCTTTGAGTAGTTTTAATGTCTTCCTCTTCAAATACAGAAGAAATAACATGCATTTCTATCCCTTATATACAACTCATTAGTGAACGTATAGCAAAAGTTTTAAAACCACTGAATATTTTTGTTGCCTGTCGACCACCTTTCTCACTTCTCCTAAGGACAAGCTTCCACATCTTAATTATCCAGGTGTCTACCAGATTCCGTGCTCTTGTGGATTATCTTATTTGGGACAAACAGGAAGATCTGCCTCTATTTGGCTAGAAGAACACCAATCTTATATTGAATACTTTAAACCTGAAAAGTCTGGACTTGCAGAACATGGCATGTTCACTAGACATAAAGTTCATTGGAGAAAGACAAGAGTCCTTCACAAAAGTTGATTCCCCATGGAACGCCTTTATAAAGAAATGTGAAAATTTACTTCATTCTCCTAACTTAAACAGATCCGACGGCTTACATCTATCTCCTTTATGGGAGATAGTACTTTATAAATCAGTTAATCTTACCTAACTTTTTATTGTATACTTTTTTTTTTTTTTTGTTAAGAAATTTGACCTTTTTAGTTATTTTACCAGCTACTTAAGTGGCACTTTTTGGAATTGTCAGTTATTGTTTAATTTGAGCTTAAAATGTACTGAAGATGCCTGTGACACACAGTCGAAAATTATACTATTAAATAATCTTTGTACGTGAGTTTTCCGTTATTAATTTTGTATTGTATATTGAGATATGCTCCAGATGATGATCTTGATGTAAAGATCGAAACATCAGGATAATAAAAAAGTTTTTTTAACACGGTTGTAAATTCCATAAATTTTTAAAATGAATGCTGATCACTGTGTAACTTTAAAAGGAAGGACTAGATTTTGCTCCTCCATATACTACTTTTTTGGTATCTGTCCATCAGCCATCCTTTTATCCATATCACCAGTTGCCTATCCATCCCCCATTTGTTGCAGTTTGTGTAGCAGAGTTACATGTGATGTCCTGTCAAATACCTTTACAAAATCCAACAGTATCATTATAGCCATTCCTTTTATCCAACTCAGTTGTCACTATTATAAAAAGTTAGTAAATTACTAAAGCATGACTGATTTTTCACAAAGCATGCTGCCCCTCATGGAGTATCATATTCTTATCCACCCATTCCTGAATTCTCTTTTTGACCAACTTTTCCAGTACTTTTACCATCACTATTTCTATTCATGGACTTGACTACTTATTACTAACACAATGTTGCAACATAGAGATGTGCATGTATGCATAAATTCACGTGGAAAGGACACTTAAGAAAATTCTTTTTGATTATATAACTGTTGATAATCATGTTGTTGTATTGTCAGTATATTCTCCTTTATGGAATTTAAAATAGAAAGGAGTACTAATTAGATTTAAGCAAGATAAAAATGAATATCCGATTAGAAAAAAAAAGTGCATGAACTTTAGATGGCTTGTTGTTTATGCTCATCATCAAATTCCTGATATGTACCCTAAGGGATATATATAGAATATTATGAAGGATATTACATGCAAAGTTTGCATCATTACCTACTTTCTATCCAGCATTTTCCTTCAAAGTAATCGGTTATCTGTTAGGACTCCAGTATCATCAGATCTTATAATTCTGTCTTCTATGGCACTTTGATTTTGTAAAGGCATTTGACAGGGTGCCACATGAGCGACTGGTTTTTAAACTGCAACATACTGGTCTGAATATCAGGTTTGTGAAAGGTGTCTGGCTTTCTGTTCAGTTGTATATGGGAGAGCAGTAACAGGGGGGTAAGAAGGTTACAAGTGGGGTTCTACAGGGTTCACTACCAGGATCATTACTGTTCAATCTTTGTCAATGATATTGTCACAGGACTACAGGTTGGGGAAGATCTTCAGTTGTTTGCAGATGATGTAAAGCAAGCTTCAGAAGGTTATTAGTAATAGTGCTGATGTTTTGACTCTTCAGGAGGATCTGAATAAGTTCAAAAGGTGGATAAATGAATGTAGGTGTCAGTTTATTGCAACTAAATGTAAGGTTATAAAATTTGGGATCAACAAATGGAATACTTTGTAATCACTTGGAGGAGGTAAGGGATCTTGTGGTGATTGTAGATAGAAAGTTGCAGGTCAGAGGACATATTGCAAAGGTTATGAAGACATCTCAGAGGATTACTGCAATACTGAGGAGGCCATTGCCCTCAAGAGATAAAAGAGTGGTGGTCCTATTGTATAAAACTTTGATCAGACCACATCTGGATTTCTGTGCTCAGATCTGGTCACAAGAATTTGAAGGGGGACCACCACTCTTTACCTCTTACAGAGAATACTGGTATTCCCTTTTACCAAGAGAATACCAGTGTCAGTATGTAAGACTGAGTTCTGGCAGGCAAGAGAGTGTGACTTAATTGTACGTATTGGCTTACTTTCAGTCGCACTCTCTTGCCTGACACTGGTATTCTCTTGGTAACCCTTCTGCCAAACATCTCAAAATCATATGTTCTCCACCTTTCATCTTCTGCCATTCACTACTCTTTCATGAAAATATTACAATATTAAAATCCTTTCAATGTATATATTCTTTATTCTTCCAGGCATACATACTATATTGCCAATACTGAACCATCTTTATGCAATCCATGCTGCTTAATATGTTTAACCTATGCACTACCTAGCCTTGTTTTCACAACTGTTTTATCTATACCTACATCTTTTAATTAAGAATTGCTACAATTTATGTTGATTACTGCTATTCAAGATATCATTCACACACTCAAATATTCAATAATAAACTTCAGGTTACCTTTATTTTTCAGACTGGCATAATTCAACCTGATTGTGGTTGAATGATGTAAAAAGGATTGATTTTTCATTGAAACTTAGTCATTGGTTTTCTGTATCCCTGGCTAATTTAATAATTTTTTGTATGATTTAATTTATACCATGTACAGAACTCTGAGTTATTTTAGCAATGTTTTTTTTTTTCCAGTCCTTAGGACAAGAGGCTGATGTTTTCTATGTCACAGAGCTTCTAGAATATACAGGAATCTGTGTTGTACCAGGGAGCGAGTTTGGACAGTTTCCAGGAACGTTCCACTTCAGGTAAAAATGCATGTTGTAACAAAATAAGCCATTAATTGTGATAAAAGCATGCAGATATATATATATATATATATATATATACATACACATAAAATTAATTTTTATGGAAAAAAGTTCCAACAGGCTTCATCTTGGCATTGTTGGAATCTTATCTCAAGGAAGGATAACAAATATCCATTACTGCTTGAAATTGCACAACTACTTAGATTGGTGTATTCAATGGACTTATCACAAGTTATATGCAAAAGACAGTCTCTGATAAGTGATTGTCTTTTGCATATAATTGTTGCCATATTCTTTTTATTAGTGCTTTTGATTAAGTGTTGCAGTGGGCTGCCAGCTGCTAGTTTTCAAAGATCAGAGGTTTGAATACTTTTAAAAGTGTAGTTTCTAGTTTCATGCAAACTGATTGCCTTCTTGATATGAAGAATAATGAATATTTATTATTGTTGCGGATAGTGCAGGTCATGACAAGAGAGTAAAGAGTTAGAAATACAGAATAGTTAAACAAGTTTTAAGTGGTTATTGTGACAAATACGTAAATTATAAGAGCACAGATACAAGAATATGTAGACATATGAAATCAATACATATATCAATTTTATTGTGTTCAAAGAATAAACAGAATAAAAGTCAAATGGATGTGTAATCTTATTGAACAAGAGATTCATAAGAAAAGGATTATGCGGCAGGAATACTGCGTGCATAACGATGATGTCCGTTATGAAAATTATAAGCAGGAGGCCAGAAGACTCACATATGTTGTACAGAAAGCTGAGTATGAAAAGAAACTGCCACAAGCTAAAGACAACCCCAAAGAAAACTATTGATATAGCAAGTAAAAGAAAGAATAAATATGAAAGAACTCTACTGAATGCAGATGGTGTTGAGGGTGACAGATGCAGAAGTTGTTCAGTCAATGAGTGCCCATTTTGCTAAACGTTATCAACCTGGCATATGCAACATTGAACTCACTGCTACCTCTTCATTGGATGAAAAAACCCAGGTGTATTAGAGTGAATGATGGGATATCGGCACAGATGCTAAAAGTTGTTCAGCCTGGTTATTCCTTTGACCAGGCTGTATAATCTGAGTCGTAGAACAGGAAAGATAATGCAGGAGTGGAAAGAATGTATGGTAACCCCATTGCACAAGGGTGGTGCAAAGACTGATGTATCCAACTATTGACTAATCAGTATCTCAGGTAGGAGTGGTGAAGATTTCAGAAAAGTTGGTTAGGGCTCGCATTCAGAAATGGGTCAACAGAGAATCTGTACTTTGCAATGAAAATCATGGGTTTACTAAGGGAAGGTCATGTTTTAGCAACTTGCTCACATTCTATAATAATGTTAGCACTGAGTCAGAAAAGGGGAATGGATTTTGCTAAGACTTGTGATAGAATAAGCAAGGAGGAGGGGGAGTGGATATGCAAACTTCAGTGAGACAGTTGAGTGTAAAAATGTATATAATGTACCCGAGCCAGCATTAAGGACAAAAAATGGGAATGGGACATTTAGAATAACGCATCAAAATAGGGGTGGGACAAAGGGATCACTGCATTTCATGTATACTAATGCCAGGAGTATTAGGAACAAGAAGGAAGAATTTTTGGCTTTGATGGGCTTTTCCTGGCCACAGGTTATTGGCATTAGTGAAACATGGCTGATGGAAGATGATATAGTTAGTGGGATAGAATGTGTAGGTTATAGTGTGTTTAGGAGGGACAGAGAGAATAAAATGGGGGGAGGGGTGTTATTGATGATAGCTGATGAACTGCAGCCAAGGAGAATTAAAGTTGTATTGCAGGATAGTGAAAGGAGCTCATTTCAGGCTATTTGGTGTGAGATTGAGACTGACAGAATAAAATATGCAGTTGTTGCTATAGACCAGGTGAAGGAATAGATGGTGGAGATAGTATGCATAAACAAATTGATGAAATGAGTGGAAGGAGGGTAATTGTTATGGGGGATTTCAACTATGGTAACATTGATTGGAAGGAGGAGAGGACACGTGAGGAAGGAAATGGATTTTATTCAATTATTAAGGGATAACTATCTGAGACAGCATGTAATTGAAAATACTAGGGGTGTGAGAGTGCTTGACCAGATAGTAGCATCTCACAATTTGACTGTAATGAATATGATCATGTTGCCACCTGTTGGTGAGAGTGATCATAAGGTCTTAACCTGGGAGGTGGCTAAAGGTGTGGAAATTTTGATTAAGACAGGGTATATGTGGAATTATCGTGCTGGCAAGTTTGACAAGCTTAGGAGATTGCTTGGATCAGTGCCATGGCATGTACAACTGCAAGGGCTGGATGTTGATAGAGCATGGGAAGTGGTCAAGGAGCATTTACAGGAGGTTATGGCTGATTGTATACCTAAGGTCCGAATAGTAAAACAATCATCATCATCATCAAATTCCTGCCATGTACCCTCAAGGGGTGTACAGGATACGACAGTACTACATGAAAAAATTACATCATTACTAACTTCCTATCTACAATTTTCCTCCAAATCAGTCTGTTACTTGTCAAGACCTCAACATTATCAGATCTTATATTTCTATCGTCTAAGGCACTTTGTACCGTATCAATCCACCTATATCTTGGTCTTCCTCTGGGTCGTTTTCCTGCCAACCTGGCAGAGAACACTTGTTTTGCTAATCTTTCCTCTCCCATTCTATTTAAGTGACCATACCATCTGAGATTAGCTCTGCTAACGCATTCCTGGATGCTGACAATGTCAAGTTCTTTCCTAATATCCTCATTTTTAATATGATATTGCCATTGATGCCATCTGTTCACGCCTCTAATCTTTCTCAGGACTCTCATATCTGCGGTCTCTAGTCTTTGGTCAAGTGTTTTACTTCTGACCCAGCTCTCAGATCCATAAGTTAAAATTGGTTTGAACACAGTCTTGTATACAGCTAATTTAGTGTTCCGACTAATTTGTTTCTTATTCTATATGAATTTATTCAATTGACTTCCCACGATACCAGCTTTGCTGATTCTGTTGTCTATTTCTATATTTAGTTTACCATCTTCAGTAAAAATTGTGCCTAAGTAGCTGAAATGTTTTACTTGTTCCACAGGTTCTCCATTCACAACACAGTTGACATTTTCAATGATTCTGCCTATTTTCATTGTCTTTGTCTTTTTATTGCTGACCTTCATTCCATATCTATTACAACAGCTACTCAATTTAGTCAGAGAATCTTGCAGACTTGTAGCGGATTTATTTAGAAGTATAACATCATCCGCATAAAGCAAAGAGCTGACATTAACATCTCCAATTTTGATATCAGGTTTAATACCACATTCCTTCATAATGTGATCCATATAGATAATGAATAACAGAGGGGATAATGTACATCCTTGTCTCACACCAGATTTAACATTAAACCATCTTCCTGTACTTCCTTCAATTCTAACTGCTGACTCACAACTCAAATAAAGACTAAGTATTGCTTGATATAATGCCCCATTGACACCATATAACTGCAGCGTATTGAATAGCTTCTCTCTTGGCACCTGGTCATATGCCTTTTCCAAATCAACAAAACTTAAATACAGATCTTTGTTATATTCCCATGCTTTCTCGACTATTTGTCGTAAAGTGAAGATCTGATCCTGACAGCCTCTATTTGGCCTGAATCCAGCTTGTTCTTCACCAAGCTTTTCTTCCACAATTCTTCTCAACCGTTTCTCAAGTATACTTGCATAGATCTTGCCAGGAACACTCAGTAGGGAAATACCTCTGAAATTCTCACATTCAGTTTTATTTCCCTTTTTATATATGGGTACTATGAGAGCTCTACTCCAATCATCGGGAATTCGTCCCTCTGTCCAGGCTTTCTGAACTATGCAGTGCAGCCACTGTAAGACTCTTATACCACCATACTTCAGCATTTCTGGTCGAATATCATCTACTCCTGCTGCCTTTCCACATTTCAAGCCTTTGATGGCTTTTTCTACTTCAAGTATGGATATGTATTCCTGACTGCATGCCTGGTCAGTGTTTTTTATCACTGTGCTGTCATCACTGCTTGTTTCATTTAGCAGTTTTTCAAAGTAATTACTCCATACTTCAAGGATATCTTTTTCTCCTGTTTTCATTTCACCTTTATCATCTCTAATTCCTTTTACAGCACTCTTTCCTCCATTCCTAAGCTTCTTCAACAACCTCCAGAATATTTTGCCACCTTCTTGATATTTATTTTCTATATTCTTGCCAAAGTCCTCCCATGACTTTTGTTTAGCTAGTTTTACACACTGTTTAGCTTTCTTACATTTGTCTCTGTATTCTGTAAGAATAAAAGCTGACTTATTTGCCAGGAACTTTTGATATGCTTTCTTCTTTTCCTTCACTGCCTCTTTAACTTCCTGTGTCCACCAGGGAGTTCTGATTTTTTTATCCTTGCACACAACCTCACCACATGCCTCTCTGGCAGAATCAATCAATGTTTCCTTCAGAGTTTGCCACTGAATCTCCAAGGTTTGATTCCTGTTCTCAAACTCTTTCATTTTCTTTTCAATAATATTTCTGTATTTTAGTCTACAGTTCACATCTGAGAGCTGCTCAACTTTTATTCGCTTTAAAACTTTCTTACATGTTATTCTTTTCAATATGAAATTCAATTTTATTCTGCTCAAGACTAAATAGTGATCACTTCCAATTTCAAATCCTCTGTACACTCTGGTGTCCTGCACCAGGGAAAAAACATCACTATCAACAATAACATAGTCAATGAGACTTTTCTTATTCCTAGCCTCTTCTCTCCATGTGAATTTGTGCACATTTTTATGTTGGAACATGGTGTTAGTAATAACCAGTCCATGTCCTGAGCAGAAATCCAACAGATATTTGCCATTATTATTAGCTTTGCTCTTTTCTCCAAATTTTCCCAAAATATTTTTGTATGTCTCACAATCATTTCCTACTCTACTATTTAGATCCCCAACAAGGACCAACTTTTCCTTTTTCATTGTGTCAGTTGCTTTTTCTAAAGCCTCAAAAAATTCCTCTACTTCTACCTTAGTAGAACCTTCTGTGGGACCATAGGCACAAATAAGTCTCATTGTCCAGTTCCCCATTCTCATATTTGCCCACATTACTCTACTTGAGACTGACTGCCATTCAAGAAGATTAGCCTCGTATTTTGTGTTGAATACTATGGCTACTCCTTCTTTTCCTTGATTGTCATTGCCTGAATATAACATTTTGTATTTATTGCTCAGAAAGATCTCACCAGTTTTGGTCTTTTTGTTTCAGTCACCCCTATTATGTTGATCTGGTACTTATCTAATTCCTCAGCTAGCTCCATTTCTTTGCCATTCAGGCTTCTTACGTTGATAGTACCGATCTTTAACTCTGGTGATGTTGAGTTGGGGTTTGTTTTCAGATTTGTTCCAGTAGCTTACTTTTCGCTGTTCGCCCTGGTTCCCTGGCGAAAACAACGGGGGCCTTGTTTAACCGGGCGACGCCCCAGCCGGCATGAAATTTTGTCATGTTGTACCATCATTTTGTACCATCTATGATGTTGTACCATCATAGTAAAACAAGTAGGGGTTAAATGGATGAATAACACCATTAAGCTTGAGCTGCAAAAAAAGAAACAACTGTGGAGGGAATTTAAAGAAAGGGGTGACCTGCAGGCACACGAACGGTATAAAGTGCAGGCCAGAAGGGTAACGAGTGTGGTAAAAACAGCAAAAACTGATTATGAAAGGAAACTAGCTATGCAAGCAAAAGAGAATCCCAAACAGTTCTTTCAATATGCTGCAAGCAAGAAAAAAACTGTACACGGCAAAATGATTTTAAGGAATGGCGATGGTAAGGAGGTCACTGAATCAGTCGATATAGTGGAGTTACTGAGCACGCACTTTGCAAAAGTATATCATCCAGGTGGTGACATTGAAAAAATGAAGGAACCATTAGTTTATACGGGAATTGTGATGAATGAAGTGGAGGTGAAGAGTCTATTACAGAACCTTAATGTGAATACATCTGTGGGATTGGATGGTATACCGGCACGGGTCTTGCATGAAGCGGCTAAGGAATTATCAGTGCCCTTGACCATGTTGTTTAAGCTGAGTCTCGGGTCTGGTTTAGTCCCGAAGGCGAGGAAAGAGGGGAAAATAGTTTCACCGCATAAAGGAGGATCCATGACTATGGTGTCAAATTAACGACCGATCAGCATATCAGGAGTCATTATCAAGGTCTTGGAGAAAGTAGTCAAGGGAAAAATACAAGAATGGATTGATGAAAATGAGATACTGTACAGGGGACAGTATGGCTTTGTGAAGGGTAGATCATGCCTCAGTAACTTGCTCAAGTTTTATAACAAGGTGATGGCACAGAACTAGTTAAGGGTAATGGGTTTACAGTGATACTGCTGGACCTGGCAAAAGCGTTTCACAGGATACAACATGGAATTCTAATCCGTAATCTACAACATATGGGAATGGATATAGGGTTGGTGAGATGGATAGGTGGGTGGTTGATGGAGAGATATCAAAGAGTAGTTTATTCAGGAGTAGTCCAAAAGATGGCCTGTGACTAGTGGTATGCCGCAGGGTTGTTCTGTTCTTGGACCACTGCTGTTTAATCTGTTCATTAACAATATAGGGAAGGATCTAAGTGGAACAGTTCATTTGTTCGCTGATGATGCAAAGTTGGGTAGGGCGATAGTGAATGCAGAAGATGTCAAAGTCTTGCAGGATGACTTAGATTGGAGTTCTGGGCTAAGGAGAATGGATGTCAATTTAATGTGACAAAATGTAAGGTTATGCATTTTGGGGTGAAAAGATTAGCAGCGGTATACCACATTGGTGGAACTGTACTCCAAGAGATTGATGAGGGCAGGGACTTGGGAGTGTAGGTGGATAGGGAGATGAAGTTTAGGGGGCACATTGCAAAAGTAGCTAAATCAGCTCATCAACT
This sequence comes from Typopeltis vanoorti, assembly GCF_054136105.1. Lineage (NCBI taxonomy): Eukaryota > Metazoa > Arthropoda > Arachnida > Uropygi > Thelyphonidae > Typopeltis > Typopeltis vanoorti. The sequence goes on from NC_143566.1 coordinate 90,202,631, forward strand.
CACTTGGTTGTTGAAAAATACGTTGACGAGCAGAGACAAGCAAGTTATTGTACCTCTGTACCGAGCCCTGATAAGACCTCATCTCAACTACTGTGCCCAGATTTGGTCACCTCGGTTTCTTCTTGATGGGGAGGAGGTATAGAGCGGATCCAGAGGCGAGTGACTAAGATGATAGCAGGTCTATGGAATGAACCATATGAGAAGGTTGAAGATTTGTGGGTTGCGGAAACTAGTTGATAGGCAGAAAAGGGGAGATATGATTGAGACATTCAAATTGCTAAAAGGGTTCTATTGGATTAATTCAGAGGATATTTTTGAGATCAAGACTGGTGGTGGGAGAACTAGGGGACACCTGTGGAAGCTGGGCAAGAGTGTGGTTAGCAGGGGTGTTAGAGCTGGGTTCTTTACTTTTAGAGTGGTAAATGAGTGGAATAAGCTGCCAGAGTCTGTTGTGGGTGCTATGACAGTGAGTGAGTTCAAGGCAAGGTATGATAGATACTGTGAGAATGTCGAATAGTTGTTTGGACATGATGTTTAGGGGCCTCCCTCGATGAGTCTAAGGACTCCCTGGAGTCGCACGAAATAATAATAATACAGATTGGAAGATTGTTGCATAAATTGGAGAATATGGGTTTGGATTATAAAATATTAACATGGATAACACGATGGCTGACTGACAAATATCAAAAAGTGGTACATGGGGGAAGTGAGTCTGCAAGATTTAAGGTAACTAGTGGTGTACTACATGGATCAGTCCTTGGTCCACTGTTATTCAATCTGTACATAAACAATATTGTTAAGGATTTGACAGGTGATATACAGCTATTTGCTGATGATGCAAAGATAGGTAAGATAATCATGAACAGCTGATAAACAGTATTTGAAGAATGACTCTATTCAAGTCATTCTGGAATTGTGTGCATGGGAAAATGGATGCCAGCTCAATGTCAGTAAATGTAAAGTCATGCACTCTGGCATGATTAGATATCCAATGTCGTATTATATTAGTGGGATTATGCTAGAAGAAAATGATCAGGCTAGGGATCTTGGAGTGTTAGTAGATAGCAAGTTGAAGTTCAGGGGCCATGTAACAAAGATTGCAAATACAACTCAAAAGATACTTGCAATGCTGAAATGAAATTCAAATGCAAAGATAAGGATGTCATTTTGCCTCTTTACAAGGCCTTGATAAGACCTCACTCAAACTATTGTGCACACATCTGGTCTCCTGGTTTTCATTGTGATTCTGATATATTGGAGAGAGAGAGAGAGAGAGAGAGAGAGAGAGTACAAAGGAGTGTGTTACAATTGTTATCAGGATTATGGAATACTGATTATGAAGATAGATTGAGAATTTGTAGACTTCAGACACTAGCAAACAGGAGAAAGAGGAGTGATATGATTGAGACTTACAAACTTCTGAAAGGTTCATACAGAATTTCAGTTGATGGAATTTTTCAATTTATGGAGGGTGGGGAAAGGACAAGAGGGCATCCTTGGAAGCTGAGAATGAATGCCAGTAAGAAGAGAGTGAGGGGTAGATTTTTCTCTCATAGGGTGGTGCGTGATTGGAATGGATTGTCATTGGATGTTGTGAGTGCAAGCAGTGTGAATGAATTCAAGAACAACTAAGAGAGCTGGTGCACATAGTATGTGGCCTCCCTCAATGAGTCCCTGACTGCTTGTATCTCTTAATAATAATGATAACATCTACTGTATCCTGTGATCACTCTAGTACATTGTATGTTATACTTGACAAGAAATTATATTTTTGTTTTAATCCTATACCAAAGCATAAGCGTGGTGTAACTTCATAACTAGTCTCCTTGTATGTAGAGGCTGCTTGCCTTAGTACCCTTGCCTTAGTATCTTATAATGCAAAAGCATTATGATTATGATTGGGCATAGGATTAAAACAAGAGTATAATTTCTTATACTTTGTTTTCTTAATTTCTTATAATTTCTTGAAAAACATTTCACCTTTCTCTCTCTCTCATCCAAAGTATTTAATATGATATGCCTTTCTGCTTATATATGGAAAATGACTTCTGCATTGATTAGTGACCCTCCCAGTAAGGCAAAAACATTATGGAATACTAAGATACTTGATGATGTATTACTCTGGATATGGAAACCTTCGAAGAAATGGACTAGCATTCATAGTTAGAAGAGAATATAGAAAATACATTTTGGGTTACAACCTAGTGTCTGACAGAATAATTTTAATAAGAATATAGGCATATCTAGTGAAATGTTATATACCACTAACACCACTCATTTGTATATGATAATTGGACTTGCCATTACTTTTTACATAAAGTAACTGACTTTCACATATTTTTTCCTGTTCCTCTTGAGTTATCGCCCTGTTTTCTTTGTTTCTTAATTTATTGAAATCAGTGTATATAAATTAGCAAATCTTGCAGTTCTGTATTTTTTTTTTCTGTAATGTTTTTATATGCAAGCAGTACCCAGCCCATGTAATGAATTCAGCATTAAACAGGCTGTTTCTTTGGTGCAAATTTATTGTCTAACCTTTCTTTTTCCTGTGTATGCATAAAAATAAAATTAAATTAAGTTCAATTAGAATAATTTGAAAGAACTAAACTGTTTTTATAAAAACTTCTTAATGTTGGTTATAAAACTCAGCTGCAATCTTTATTTCATGAAATAATGATACTTTTGTTAATTATGCATTCATCATTAAAAGCTTGTGCTTTTCATTACAGAATTACAATTTTGCCACACATTGATAAACTGAAGTTGATGCTCAACTATATATTGGATTTTCATGAAATGTTTCTGAAACAGTACAGCTAGGTAATATCTTCTTTTTCTACCTCTTGTTAATGTGACATAAGAAGAATTAAAATAAACACACACTTTTTTTGCCATGAATTAGGTGGGAAAAAGTTTTTTTTTTAAAAAAATTACTAAACACAAATTTGGTATGAGACAAAATTCTCTGTTTACAGGGTAATTTGCCTTTTTCATATATTAAGACAAATATCAGAGAAATATTTTTTTCCACCAGTTGGCTGAATTAAAATTAGCTGTTAAGTCAAAGTCACTTATTTAATTCAGTTTCACTTATTAGGTGTTTCAGATTTTAAAAATAAAAATTTTTAAAAGCATTTTTTTTTTATTTCTATGCTCCTGTTCTTACTGTCACATTCCTTTCCTGTTCTTACTGTCACATTATAAAGGTTTAGAATGCAATAACGTATAATGCTTGACACATCAACATTACCTGAAGAGAAATATGTATTAAAAAGTTTATCATTATAGAAGACCTTGCAGATAATAGAATAATTATTTTGAAGGAAGTTTAGTTTTCCAAAGTGACATGGTACTTTTATTAAAGTAGAATGCTTGACAGAAAATGTCTTTATGACTTTTTTGAGGGGGGGGGAGTATTGACTAATTATGTTGTAATAGCGCAAAAGAAAAAACGCCAGACAGGTAAACAAGACATTGCTTAACTGAAGGATTTTGCAGTCATCAGCGAAAGATAATTTACTCCCCCCCCCCCCCCCCACAAAGCAGCTCAAGCTTGATACTCTGATTCATCGATCAAAATCTGTTTTTATATCCACCTTTAAAATTATTAACAATCACTCCCTGCTTCTTAGGAAACTAGCATAGTAAAATTTTCATAGTAAAGCAGGAACTAATATTTATTTACTGTATTTTTCAGTGACAATGCAAAAGAAATTTTTTTTCAAGCTTTAGAATTCTCCATTTGATTGAAAGGATGAAAGCAATCAGCAGCTTTCCATTAGAAACTGACTTAATATAGCATGGGAGACCACCTTTCCTGTTTACCATTTGTTACAATTAACTCTGCAAATTATTGGAGTGCAAGCAATATTGTCAAGAAGGTCATAGCACATAAGCATGTGCCCTAAAAGAATATAGGGAAGAATGCAAAAAAGCCAAGCAATATATACGAGATATGACAATTTAATTCTCATAACAGCTGTATAGTGTCACCAGTGTGGTGATTTGGTTAGAGTCACATGAGTAATTATGTTTGTATATCTTTTAACTAATGCGTGTGTAAACCTCAAGCTGATAGAGCCATTTGCTAGTTGGCTACTGCAAAAACAATAGAGATCTGCATGTAAACTTTGGCATAAAAACATGCGATCAAAATTTGGAGCAGCACGTTAACATCAAATAGATTTCGGTAGCAGTTTTGCTGATTTTCAGCAAAACTGCTACCGAAATGTGGAGCTGTTGAAAATGGCATATGGTGTGGATGCGCTGAAAAAGTTGGAGTCTTTGAGTGGCATAAAAGATTCAAAGGTGGGTGAGAAGATGTGAACAACAACCCCAGAAGTGGGCAGCCAGAAACAAAAATGATGGATGCAAATATGAACAGAGGACAAGATTTGGTACGGTCTGACAGACGATTAAGGTGTGCGATTAATGGCTGATGAATTGCAAATGAATCGAGAAACAGTCAGGGTAATTTTAACTGAAGAATTGGGTATGCAAAAGATTTTTGTGAAGTTTGTGCCTTGGATCTTGATGGATGAATAGAAGTAGCGGTGGGTTCAAGTTGCGATTGATCTTTCTGCAAATAAGCACATCTTTCCGAGAGTAATTACAGGTGACGAAACCTGGTGCTTCCAATAGGATTCTGAAACAAAATGCCAGAGCATGCAGTGGAAAACCCTGAGTTCACCACTCCAAAAGAAGCATGCTTGTCACATTCATAGTTCTGGACCATGCTGGTGTGTTTCTTTGATCACAAGGAGATAGTCCACTATGAATTCATTGAACAGGGACAAATGGTGAACCAACAATGCTATTTAGAGGTGCTGAAAAGATTACAAGAGTCTGTTTGGAGAAAAAGACCTGAATTATGGCCTAACAAGTGGATCATCCATAGTGCACTCATCGTGAGAGAGTTTCTGGCCAAAAAATCAATTACTGAATTAGGTCATCCTGCTTATTCACCCGACTTAGCTTCCTGTGGTTTCTGATTGTTTCCAAAATTAAAGGCTGCGCTAAAAGGACAAAGATTTTCTGACATCACTGATACCCAGCATAATGTGATAAAGGAACTTGAATATTCCAGAAAAAGAGTTTCAGGCCTGTTTCCAAAAATGGGTATTCTCATTTTTGGAAACAGGCCCATCTAAACCAGTGTATAAATGTACAAGGGGACTACTTCGAAAGCGACAGTAACCACTAATGTATAGTTCCAAATGAAGGTTTTTTACAGGTGCATTCCGGAATTAAATTGTCACACCTCATAAAAACAGCTAAACAGTTTTATACAGGTGCATTCCGGAATTAAATTGTCACACCTCATAAAAACAGCTAAACAGAAGTCACGGGAAGGCTTTGGTAAGAATGTAGAAGATATCACAAAGTTGACAAAATGTTCTAATGATTAGTGTAAAAGGAATTGGATGATGAAGATGACATTAAAAATTGAAGAAATTCTAGACACATCCAGAAATATCCTTGTAGTGCTCAAATATACCAAGCGTGTAACTCTTTCATAATCAATTCCTTAAAGCACTGATCTCATTGTTCTTCAGAGGGATGAGAAAAACTTCTTTAACTGCCAAAACATAGTCCTGTCTTCTTTCTTATAAGAAAGATCTCATGCTCCTCTTTACTTTTTGATAATAACCTGATCTCTAGAAAAGATCAGGTTAATATCAAACAGATCATCTCTCTTCTTGGGCTAGCTTACGTCTTATGTCTGGCATAAACACATCATATATATATAAATAGCCTCTATAAAACTCGTTCTTTTCTCTTTACTGTGTTATTTCTCATCTATAAAATTCACTTAACCTTAGATCACTGCTCTCAATTTTGGGGGATAATTCATTGAAATTTTCCCTAAATGTGTATGATGATCTAGAGGAGGACAATTGGTCAGCACATAATTCTCCTTTCACACAGACTCATTATAATCACTTCCTCCTAGATATTCGTTTTTATTTTGTCTTTTCTGTGGATATTTTCATGGATGCTGAGCTATTTTTTTTAACTTTGTTCCTCAAAGCCTGTAAAAACATGAGCAGTTGCTAGTCAGCTGACCTCTGGACATCTAGAATGAAAAGTTGGACATCTATTTGATGTCCAACTTTTCATTCTCATCTTTAATTTCATTTACATTCTATACAGAAGTAAATGGAATTATCTCCCTTCCCCAATCAAGGACCACATAACACATCAGTAGGCTTCTTAACTGAGTGTCCAGCATGTGCACAGCATTGATATCCTATACAATTTTTCCTCTTTAGTTAATAGAAAGGGAAAAAGAATTTCATTAACATCTAAATCTCACTGCAGGCAAAGTGTGATATCTGCATTAGATGTGTCATGTCAGATTTACTTAAGACATTGCAGAGTTTGAAAGTCTGTGAAGCTCATAATACTGGAAGTTCATTCTCTGTCGATGTTGTGATATGGTAACAATTAAACATCACCATAAAGATACTGACACTATTAGTATATAAAATTATTAAATTGGATTGTCCTTCAGAAAAACTGTGTTCTATAAATTGGTATGTTTCCAAACAAGCTTACCCACAAGACATAAAGAGATGATATATTCCTACAGACACCAAATTGGAACAAACACATATCCCTGAGTAAAGGAAACTCAGAGACTGGACACAGAAGTTTATGTGTTGCAGCTGGTGAGTTCTAAGATTACACTTAGCATGGGTTACCATATGATGGAATGCTGATGTGTACAGGACACTACTATAGTACTACATGAAGAGTTTACATCACCACTTCCTATTGATATATGTCTAAAACAAAAAAAAAAATAGACTACAGCAAAATTATAAAGCATAACTAGAACAAATTTGAGAGAAATTTGGTGCAAGAGGGCACCTAACAAAGTATTACTGTAATTTTATCCAGCCCAGCCTTAAACTACCAAAAATTCTTGCTGAATACTAATAACTGCAATGCTCTTCTAAAGGATATAAATAAATTAAAGATGCCAAGAAATTATATTCTTGGTTTCATCCTTTATCTAAGTGTAAGCAAACAGTTTGCTCGTGAAGTAACTTCACGGCTGGGCTACTCATACATAGAGGCTAATAACTTCACATTAATTGCCTTAGGTATCCCATAATGCAAATCACATATTCTTACAGACATGCATAATATATTGCCCGTTACTGGTAGTCCACCCAGTAATGGGCAAGGACCCACCACCAAGTAGAACCTCTCTACTCCCCAGGAAGTAAACAAACCTAATAATGATGAGCATTAATAAATGTAATCAGTGGGAGCCAGGTTCAAAAGATATACTAAGGTTGAGGTAATGCAAAAGTCATATTTTCCATATACGAGTAGTCAAAAGTTGTTGCACCTTATTACTAAAATACTCTGGATTAGAGATAGATGTTGCAAGTTTTTTTTTACTTGGTTATACTATAAATTAAAGATACCAAGAAATTATATTCTTGATTTCATCCTTTATCCAAGTGTAAGCAATCAAAGTTTGCATGTGAAGAAACGTGACAACTGGGCTACTTGTATATAGAGTTAATGACTTCACATCAATTCAAACCAGGAATATAATTTCTTGGATCTTTAATTTATAATATAAACAAGGGAAAAAACTTTCAACATCCAGAGTATATTAGTATAAATATCTCTAATCCAGACTATTTTAGTAATAAGTTTTGACACCTTTTGATTACTTGTATACAGGAAATATGCGATTTCTTTTACTTTGGTATCTGGTAAGTAGTGAAAGCGATTGAGTTTGGATTTTGATAGTTGATGTAAAATGTGATTTAAGGAATTTTGACTAGTTAATTTACTAGTAGTAAATAGTTTTACTACTATAAACAATCGGTTTATTTTTCAAAGAGGTCTTTTATACACACACCAAAGAAATCAGCTACGTAGGTAAGTCAACAAATTTCAAAACAAGGGCAATACTCTAAGCCTACTGCCATTGTTTCATTGCTTCATTAGAAACTGCCTAATTATTATTGTGGAAAGGGAAAGACATGTCCTGCTCTACAGAACAAGACTTGGGTCTAACCATGGATGCACTGTACGAAGAACTTAATTTTAAACAGCTTCTGGCAATATTTAAACTTGTAGGCAATCTGCTTCACACAAAATGGCCAGGAAAAGTTGTAATTCATGAAATAAAAGAAGTTGATACAGATGACTCTCAACTCTTAGAACTTCTTCAAGACTAGCGAAATAGCAACAACTGCTGAGGATAATCCCCTTATAGACCACACCGATTATCAGGAGGTTCGTGCTCGCAAAAAACGCAAAACTGCAGCCTCTGAACCACCCAATGAGGATAAAATGGAAGAAGATGGCCATGTCCCGGACTCTCCTACCTCCTCAAGGGAAAAGATACTCCTGATTATTCTGCAAGAAAAGAATAAATGGATGTCGCTAAGGACTACGATGTACAACTTACAGATCTCATACAGCCAAGCAAAGAATGTCACAGACAGTATTAAAATCCAACCCAGGACAGTGATGGATTATCAATGGTTAACCTCTGAATTGAATACCAGAGGTATTCAGTACCACTCTTTCTCACTAAGATCAGGAAAAAAACCTCAAGGTAGTGATTAGAGGTGTATCTGAAGATGTTTCCACAGAAGAAATCACTGCAGATCTACACCAGCAAGATTTACCACCTGTAAAGGTCAGCAGAACGACCAGGAGAGACAGGACTCCAATGCCACTGGTATTAGCAGAGATCAGTCAAACCTACAAGCACATATATGATCTGACATTCATCTGTGGACTGAGAGTTGCTGTAGAGCCATTGAGGAAAAGGGCTTCAACAGGGCAATGCCACAGATGTCAGAAGTTTGGTCACATCCAGAAAATGTGCAAGGCTGAATTTAAATGCTTAAAATATGGGGTCAGCCACCCAACAAATACATGCTCTAAGCCAAAATCCACCCTGGCTAAATGTGCCAACTGTGGTGGTCCTCACACTGCCAACTACAGAGGATGCGTGCACAATCCAAGAAATAGAAAATCAGAAGAACATACTCTTCCTCTCTTAGCACACCTACATCAGAGACTACTTCACAACCTCCTAAAGATCAACATGAAGGGTCAGAAGCCCCTAAAAAGAACAACTCAGCAACAACAGTCTAGGACATATGCAGATGTAACTCACCCTAAACAGACATCCCTGGAACAGCCAACATCACATCCAAATCTGACAGCTATCATTACTTCTTCCTTGGAAAATATGCTGTTGGATTTTAGTAGATCCAACCCCTCACCATGCTCTACAAATAGATTTCTAAAGGACACACAAGTCATTATCTCAGAGATTCACTCATGAACAGAAATAAAATAAAACCAGATTCTTTACAGATCATAGCATGGAATGCGAACTGATTAAGAGGTAGAATCCTGGCGCTCCGGGAGTTCGCCCAAAGGTATCAGCCGGATATACTCTTGATTAGTGAAACCCATCTCTGACCATCAGATAATCCCAAAATAAATGGATACCAGATTTATAGAACAGACAGATTATCCTGCAGAGGAGGTGACACTGTTATTTACATTAAAAATTACATCAATCATCACTCTATGAATATTCCATCTACCATTAATCTTGAGATTACAGGCATAGAAATTCCCACATGCATGGTGGGCAAACTAAAGATTTTCGCAGTATATAATCCTCCGCAAAAAACATTACTGTTTTCAGATTTGAACGCTGTACTGATCAACAGGGAGCCTGTCATCATGGCTGGCGACTTAAACGCCAAGCATCCTATCTGGAATAGTCGTTTCACAAATAAAAATGGTCACATCCTCACTAACTACTCTGGATCCAACAATGTGGTTGTGGTAGGCCCCACAGTGCCTACCTATCACAACACATACGGTCAGGCTGATGTACTAGACATAACTATCCTACAGAATGTAAGACTCCAGTACAGTGTAGTGACTCTAAATGATCTTTCATCTGACCACAATCCCATTCTATTAAAGCTGGGAAACCAGGATAACCTGTCTCTTCCCCCCCACTCATATATACTTTGGGATAAGCTATCCAAGGTATTCCCAAAATATATCGGTCCTGTACCATTGATTAAATCCACAGAGGAAATTGAAACAGCTATAAAGGATCTAACTAAACAAATCAACACTGCCGTTGCAGCAGTAACTATTTCCAGAACTACCCCCAGATCTAACCACTTGCCAGAAGACATTATGAACTTGATCAGAGAAAAGAACAGAGCAAGAAAAAGATATCACAACACGCGAGCACCTCAAGATAAAAGAATCTTGAACAGATTCAACTCTGCAGTTAGAGATGGCCCTCACAGTGCACAGAAATTAAATTTGGGAAGGAAAATTGAATTCTATCTCTCCTGACAATCACTCGATATGGAGTGCTTGTCAGAAAAGCAATGCAAACCCTCATGTGACCTTCTCGACTTTAATCACATATGTACAAGGTCCATCGACACGTCAGATCTTCACTCAAACTTTCTGTCGCATGCCCTAGTCATATTTCACCCACATCACCTGTAGAATTATACGACATAATCAAGAAGCTTAAAAATAAAAAGGCTCCTGGACATGATGGAATCACAAACAGGGTGATAAAACTACTACCCCACACAGCTATTGTGCATCTGACTAACATTATAAACTCCATTTACACTATTGAAAGTTTCCAGTGGGAAGGAAAATTAGCAGATGTAATCCCAATCCATAAACCTGGAAATGACCCATGATCACCTCAAAACTACAGACCAATTAGCCTCATCTCCAACCTAGGCAAAATTGCCGAGAAAGTCATTCTCACTAGACTCCAAGAACTAGTGCACAAACTAAACATTCTTCCTGAGGAGCAATATGGTTTCCGACAATTTCACAGTACTACACAACAAGCATTCAGATTAGTAGAATATGTCACCATGGGATTTAACTTGCGTCAATGCACTGGGGCTGTTTTCCTTGACATAGCCAGTGCATTCAACAAAGTCTGGCACTACGGCTTGCTACATAAAATGATAACATCTGGAATACCATTGGAAATGGTTCATCTGATCAGATCATACCTCTATGATAGGCACATGCAAGTTAAGTTAAATGGCACACTCTCCATACAAAAATGCATCTTGGCTGGTGTCCCACAAGGATCACTACTGGCACTGACTCTTTTCTCCATTTATATGTGTGATATTCCATACAACCCACTGTCATCTATCAAAGCCTTATATGCAGATGATACAGCGATATTAGCCAGATCTTTAAAACCACACCTAGAAATCAAAAAACTGCAGGAAAATCTACTGATAATTGAACAATATTTCACCAAATGGTGACTAAAAATAAATCCTCAGAAAAGCGTAGCCGTACTGTCTGCCAGAAGATCAATGCTTCCTACTGGACACGTTCTCCTGTTTAACACAGAAATCCCTTGGCAGTCTGAGATCAAATATCTTGGCATATTGTTGGACAGAAAAAGAATTTCTGCTCCCATATCAAGTCTCAATGTCTAAAGACATAAAAAATCATTGCACAGCTCTATCCTCTAATAAACAGAAGCAGCAAATTGAGCGCCACAATCAAGCTACTTATATATAAATTGATGATTCATCCTATACTCATTTACACTTCTCCAGCTTGGAGTCAGACTGCTAATACTAATATCCTCAAACTATAATGTGTGCAGAATAATCCTAAACGCACCATGGTTCATACAAACTGTGCAACTTCACCGGGACACAGAAGTCCCCTATATTTATACCTTCATGCAGACTATAGCAACTAAGTTCTTTTCAATAGCATCTATGCATCCTAATAATCTTATTCAACTAGCTGCAAATTATGATGCAACAGATTACACCAAGTACAAAAGACCAAAAGCTATTTTAAACTGCAACCTCAATGATTAATCCTCAGGCCCACTCAGGACGAGCAACAGGCTCATTAATATTTTCCCTCTCACAGTTTTCCTCATCAGATAGCAAAGAATATGAAAACCATCTGCTTCACCCTTAAAGCCAATAAAGTTGAAAGAACTTTGGTATCTCTCTGGCCCTTCCAATAATACATAGCATTATACATGTCTGTAAAGATATGTGCCTTGCATTATAGGATACAAAGGCAAATGTGAGGTCATTAGCCTCTATATATGAGTAGAGCAGTCATTAAGTTACTTCACTTGCAAACTTTATTTCCTTACGCTTGGATAAAGGATGAAACCAAGAATATAATTTCTCATCATCAAATTCCTAACATGTACCCTCAAGGGGTGTACAGGATATGATAGTACTACATGAAAAATTTACATCATTACTAACTTCCTATCTACAATTTTCCTCCAAATCAGTCTGTTACTTGTCAAGACTCCAAACATTATCAGATCTTATATTTCTATCATCTAAGGCACTTTGTACCATATCAATCCACCTATATCTTGGTCTTCCTCTGGGTCGTTTTCCTGCCAACCTGGCAGAGAACACTTGTTTTGCTAATCTTTCCTTGCCCATTCTGTTCAAGTGACCATACCACCTGAGATTAGTTCTGCTAACTCATTCCTTGATGCTCACAATGTCAAGTTCTTTCCTAATATCCTCATTTTAAATATGATATTGCCATTGATGCCATCTGTTCATGCCCTTAATCTTTCTCAGGACTCTCATATCTGTGGTCTCTAGTCTTTGGTCACATGTTTTACTTCTGACCCTCAGCTCTCAGATCCATAAGTTAAAACTGGTTTGAACACTGTCTTGCATATAGCTAATTTAGTGTATTGACTAATTTCTCTCTTATTCCATATGAATTTATTCAATTGACTTCCTACCATACCAGCTTTGTTGATTCTGTTGTCTATTTCCATATTTAATTTACCATCTTCACTAAAAATCATGCCTAAGTAGCTGAAACGTTTTACTTGTTCCACAGGTTCCCCATTCAAAACGCAGTCACATTTTGAACGATTCTGCCTATTTTTCATTGTCTTTGTCTTTTTATTGCTGACCTTCATACTATATCTATTACAACAGTTATTCAATTTAGTCAGGGAATCTTGCAAACTTGTAGCAGATTTATTTAGAAGTATAACATCGTCCGCATAAAGCAAAGAGCAGACATTAACATCTCCAATTCTGATATCATGTTTAATACCACTTTTCTTCATACTTGCAACTCAAATAAAGACTAAGTATTGCTGATATAATGCCCCATTGAACACCATATAACTGTAGTATATTGAATAGCCTCTCTCTTGGCACCTTGTCATATGCCTTTTCCAGATCGACAAAACTTAAATACAGATCTTTGTTATATTCCCAGGCCTTCTCAACTAATTGTCGTAAAGTGAAGATCTGATCCTGACAGCCTCTATTTGGCCTGAACCCAGCTTGTTCTTCACAAACTTTTCTTCCACAATTCTTCTCAAGTATACTTGCATATATCTTACCAGGAACACTTAGTAGTGAAATACCTCTGTAATTCTCACATTCAATTTTATTTCCCTTTTTATATATGGGTACTATTAGAGCTCTACTCCAATCATTGGGAATTCATCCCTCTGTCAAGGCCTTCTGAACTATGCAGTGCAGCCACTATAGGACTTTTATACCACCATACTTCAGCATTTCTGGTCGAATATCATCTACTCCTGCTGCCTTTCCACATTTCAAGCCTTTGATGGCTTTTTCTACTTCAAGTATGGATATGTATTCCTGACTGTATGCCTGTTGAGTGGTTTTTACCACTGTGCTATCACTGCTTGTTTCATTTAGCAATTTTTCGAAGTAATTACTCCATACTTCAAGGATATCTTTTTCTCCCGTTTTCATGTCACCTTTATCATCTCTAACTCCTTTTCTTTCTTTCCTCCATTTCTAAGCTTCTTCAACAACCTCCAGAATATCTTACCACCTTCTTGATATTTATTTTCTATGTTCTTGCCAAAGTCCTCCCATGACTTTTGTTTAGCTAGTTTTACAGTGTTTAGCTTTCTTACATTTGCCTCTGTATTCTCTAAGAGCACAAACTGACTTATTTGTTAGGAACTTTTGATATGCTTTCTTCTTTTCCTTCACAGCATCTTTAACTTCCTGTATCCACCATGAAGTTCTGATTTTTCTATCCTTGCAGACAACCTCACCACATGTTTCTCTGGCTGAATCAATCAGGGTTTTCTTCAAGGTTTGCCACTGAATCTTCAAGATTTGGTTCTTGTTCTCAAACTCTTTCATTTTTTTTTTTTCAATAATCTGTGTATTTTAGTCTACAGTTCACATTTGAGAGCTGCTCAACTTTTATTCGCTTTAAAACTTTCTTATGCGTCATTCTTTTCGATATGAAATTCAATTTTATCCTGCTCAAGACTAAATAGTGATCACTTCCAATTTCAAATCCTCTGTACATTCTGGTGTCCTGCACCAGGGAAAAAACATCACTATCAACAATAATATAGTCAATGAGACTTTTCTTATTCCTTGTTTTTTCTCTCCATGTGAATTTGTGCACATTTTTATGTTGGAACATGGTGTTAGTAATAACCAGTCCATGTCCTGAGCAGAAATCCAACAGGTATTTGCTATTATTATTAGCTTTGCTCTTTTCTCCAAATTTTCCCAAAACATTTTTGTATGTCTGACAATCATTTCCTACTCTACTATTTAGATCCCCAACAAGGACCAACTTTTTCATTGTGTCAGTAGCTTTATCTGCCTCAAAAAATTCCTCCACTTCTACCTTAGTAGAGCCTTCTGTGGGACCATAGGCACAAATAAGCCTCATTGTCCAGTTCTCCATTCTGATATTTGCCCACATCACTCTACTTGAGACTGCCTGCCATTCAAGAAGATTAGCCTCGTATTTTGGTTTGAATACTATGGCTACCCCTTCTCTTCCTTGATTGTCATTGCCTGAATATAACATTTTGTATTTATTGCTCAGAAAGATCTCACCAGTTTTTGTCTTTTTTGTTTCAGTCACCCCTATTATGTCGATCTGGTATTTATCTAATTCCTCAGCTAGCTCCATTCCTTTGCCATTCAGGCTTCTTATGTTGGTAGTACCGTTCTTTAATTCTGGTGATAGAGTTGGGGTGTGCTTTCAGATTTGTTCCAGTAGCTGACTTTTCGCTGTTTGCCCTCTCAAAAACAACGGGGGGGCCTTGTTTAACCGGGCGACGCCCCCAGCCGGCATGAAATTTTGTCATGTTGTACCATCATTTTGTATACAATTTGGTCGGCTAAATCCCAAATTGCCAGCCCATCCTCGTTTGTTCAGTATCCATGTAGATATCCAACAGGGTACACCATGAGAAGGTGAGGATTGGACATTAGGTCAGAAGCCCTGGTCGGTTCTCTACATTCCTTTAAAGGCTATGTGGAGGTCTCCTCTCAGTTATACAGCTTTGACCCTTAAGCACCCCAAGAATATAATTTTCTGGCATCTTTAATTTATAGTATAACCAAGTGAGAAAACTTTCAGCATTTTCTAAAGGAAAATCAGTGCAGCAAACTTTCAACTATAATGCCATTACTGGAATTTCTACAAGTTTGCTGTAATGAGTTCACTGTATATTTTTAATTATTTGTGCCTTTTGTTATTGAAATTTTGAAAAGCAATTATAAGTTCATTCTTTTTTGAGCTATGTTTATAAAGTCAAAATTCACAAAATTGCTATGTTTATTTATTTTTAATCTTACAGGAAAATATCATATATATAGCAGATCCCACTATGCTGTAGATCCTGATGCCACAAAATTAACATGAGCATTAATATTGCCATCAGAACTTATTTTTGTAATTACGTATGGCACTCCACATATATTATCATCAGTACCATTGTGTATTTGTATATGAAGATTACTATAGTTTTGCATCACAACAGGATTGTGAATATACAGCCATTTTAAAGGCAGTGGTACTGAAAATATATTATAGGAATGTGAAAGGAGAATTGTTATTAGTTGTTAATAGAGAAAATCCTGTTATTTGGAATTACATTCAAAACTATAAATACTGATATTTATATTGAAAGTAATTATGTTATTAGATGCATATTTTCTGTTGTTATAACACCATTAAATATCCCATAGTCATATCTTATCTCTACATGTGATAGCAGTTTGTTTCTGCTTTCATATTACTTAAATATGAAAAGCAGTATTTTTATTGACTGTGTTGAAAGCATTATCAAGTTACTGAAAGAAAAACAATAAAAATAATTTAAACCAGTGTTTTTAAATTTTTTGTCCCTTATGACATGATGCATCATGATCTTATTTCCATAAGTGAAATTTTCTAGTTTACGCCAATTTAACTGAAGATAGGTATTGAACATATTAAATTCCAGATGAGCTTATATATATTACATTGGATATTCCTTGACTCATTTAGTAATTGTTACTATGGATAAACTGCAAAACATCTTGACATATCTAAATCATCTCCAAATCAAGTTAAACCAATCCTGCAATGGGCAAAATTGTGACTAAAGATAAAAATACCAGTTTTAATCAATATGTCCAGGTGGAGTTTTCTATTATATGCATATTGACCAATACTAAAAGTAACACTAATTAGCTTATGCACTATTGTAAAATTAGGATACACATTAAAAAAAAAAAAAAAAAAAATCAATGGGGGGGGGGTCAAGATTTTCTCAAAAAATTAAACATTTTTTTTACAACGATCTAAAATTCATTAGTTTGACAACAAATATTAATACAAATTGAAACAAAATTACATATAAAAAATTGCCCTTATTTGTGTTATGATATTTGAAAGTAATTGTGTTTGTTAGCAGCTAATTAACTAATAAAAAAAAATGATAAATAGTAAATAAAGCTGAAAATTAGGTTGTCATTAATTTTTTTTAATAAGAAAGTGAAATTTAAAGTAAAATACATGAGTATTTCAAAATTTACCTGTTTGAAATCTTAGCAGTTTCTGTTTTTTTTTTCTGGAGCTTTGCTGTTGTGGCCTCTTATATACTTTATAGAGGAATGCATGTTTAATAATTTTTTAGTGTATAAACATATAAATCATTGCACTTCATTCCTTTGAAATAGGTTTTATAATTATTGATTTTACTTTGTCGATATGCAATCGATTGTTCTCCTTGTTCCGTAATAAATTTACTAAAGAGAAAAATTCTTTCTGCCTAAGTGTCCAAACTAGGCAGTTTCAAAATACACTTACAATGGTTTTCGTGTTCTCAAAAGAGGAATGTTTTCATTATGGAAATGGTGGGGAAACTATTGGAAAGAAAAGAATAAAGCCTAACATTTTGATAATAGAAATAAATCCATATTACTTACAAATTGTCAGAATATAATATTTTTTTTATTTCTTCAGCAGCTGTTTTATGAATGCTACATGAAAACATTTCATCTTGAAAAAACTATATATTGAAAAATGGGACATACTGGCATTCTGAAAGCATGTATGGGGGATGTGCTGGAACAATTTTTGTTAAAATGAACACCCTATGTAAAATGCACATATAAATAACTATACTCTTTTTCAGGTTACCTTGGATGCAAAGAAGTATACTACAGGCCGAACCGCTTCCGAAGGTAGCAGGATACTTTGCTGTTACTATGGCAGCGGTTGTCGGAGACCACATGATAATTGCATTTTCAAAAAATAAGTTCCCTGTAACAACTTAATGGTATGAATCATAATTCTAACATTGACAAGTACGGAAGTAGTAAAATAATTATATACAAAGTACCATACAATATGATAATAAAAAATTTAAGGAACCATTTCATGTTGCGTCCTATAGTATGAATGGTTAAAAAAAGCTGGAAATGTAGCTTATTCTGCTACTTCCAAGATAACCTGAAAAAATAATTCTCCCTAGTAGTTCCCCTGTGTATACAGGGGAACTACTAGGGAGACTCAGTGAACAGTCTTTCATTAATCGATTGGGAACATAATATACTGAGAAAAAGAGTAGCTAATTAAATACAACAATATTGCTAGTTTGTTGCAATGTTAATTAAAATGCTCATGTAAATTACTATTTCCAGTAAAGAAAAAAAACAGAACTTTTTTTTCTTTCTTTTGTGTAAAAAAAATATTCTGATATACAAAAACATCCTTTATCTAAGTGTAAGCACTTGGATAAAGAACTAAAGAAGAATATAATTTCTTGGCATCTTTAAAATTTATAACCAAGTGAAAAAACTTTCAACATTCTGATATACAGTTTAGACTTGTTCTGTTTATATTAATATAACAAGCATAATTCTTGTTCTCTGATACAGCAGTTATAGACTGGTCAACAAGGATTTTATAACTATAATTGATACAGGATTCTGTTTTCAAGGTCTTGAAAATGTCTCATCTCAGTTATGTGTTAAAGGCATCCTGTGTTAAAGTTTGCCAAAACATAGTTTGTCTAAGAATTGTTCAATGATGAAGGGAAAAAAATGTCATGTGCAATTTGGTTCACTTCACTCCCCACCGTAAGTAATCTGGTATGAACAGTGGAATTTAAATCCAGTCTATGGGTGGAAATGGACGTTTTATTTCCCAAGACTGGCTTGGCAACATCTGTTTGCATATTAATCAAATTCTGAATATAATTTCTTCTTGAACATAACGTACTGTCACAAATCCTCTTACACAATGATTTCTCAATTATCTGGTTATGTTGGTAAACTGATTTGCTGAATGTCTAGAAATACTCCAGGAGTCAGGTGACATACTAATTCCTTTCAGATTTTAAATAATATTTGAAGATCTAAAATACTTCTGAAGTTTAAATACAAGAGAAAACAAAAATGATGAGAAGCACTAGCTTACAAATTTTCTTTCTATTGCAGTTCTATCAGATCATAAAGAGAATTGGGTAATGGTGTTCTGAATTTCATCACTGCATATATTTTCTTAACTTTCACATTAGAAATGACTAACTTACTACTATCAACTACTCCTCCTTTCTATAAATATAAACAATGGCCAACTACTATTCAGTAAAGCATGGAAGAGATTTTCTCTCTTTCCAAAGTGACATTTGTTCATTTCCACTTATCCATTATATTTTTTCAAAACATTTTCCTCTGTGTATTCTTATTCTCTGAAACTAACAATATTCAAACCTAATATTAATATTTTTTTTCCCCTTCTTCTAAACCTTATATTCATCTAAAATCAATCATTCAAGAATACAAACTATTCAAGTTTGTGGTGGTTATCAAACAATCCAAGAAGACTGGAAAAAATATCACATTTCTTAATCATCTAGTGAAGCATAAACCCATCCCTTTTCTATTGCTCTCTAGTGATAAAAAAATTATGTATAATAAGACAGTCAGTCTTAGAATGTTGTCTGGACCTAAGGACTTGTGAAAGGCCATTCACAACTACATAGTTCTTGGACTTAGAATGCAATACCTTTGAATAAACAGAGAATTTGATTCATATTGGTAACTCCAGAAATGCTTTTTTTTAGACAGAAAGCTTATGCAATGCTTTGCCAAATTCAGTCCTAGCAATTCCAGACTGCTAAGTTATTTGTCACATCATTTATTGATAACGAATTGATAATGGCAGAGATAGTATGCATAAACAAATTGATGAAATGAGTGGAAAGAGGGTAATTATTATCGGGGATCTCAACTATGGTAACATTGATTGGAAGGAGGAGAGGACACGTGAGGAAGGAAATGGATTTTATTCAATTATTAAGGGATAACTATCTGAGACAGCATGTAATTGAAAATACTAGGGGTGTGAGAGTGCTTGACCTGGTAATAGCATCTCAGAATTTGACTAATATATATGACCATGTTGCCACCTATTGGTGAGAGTGATCATAAGGTCACTTATGATCACTCTCACCAATAGGTGGGAAAATTCCCACACCTTTAGCCACCTGGGAGGTGGCTAAAGGTGTGGAATTTTCGATTAAGACAGGGTATATGTGGAATTACCATGCTGGCAAGTATGACAAGCTTAGGAGATTGCTTGGATCAGTGCCGTGGCATGCACAACTGCAAGGGCTGGATATCGATAGAGCATGGGAAGTGGTCAAGGAGCATTTACAGGAGGTTATGGCTGATTGTATACCTAGGGTCCGAATAGTAAAACAAGTAGGGGTTAAATGGATGAATAACACCATTAAGCTTGAGCAGCAAAAAAAGAAACAACTGTGGAGGGAATTTGAAGAAAGGGGTGACCTGCAGGCACACGAACGGTATAAAGTGCAGGAAAGAAGGGTAACGAGTGTGGTAAAAAAAAAAGCAAAAGCGGATTATGAAAGGGAACTAGTTATGAAAGCAAAAGAGAATCCCAAACAGTTCTTTCAATATGCTGCAAGTAAGAAAAAACTGTACACAGCAAAATGATTTTAAGGAATGACGATGGTAAGGAGGTCACTGAATCAGTCGATATAGTGGGGTCACTGAGCGCACACTTTGCAAAAGTATATCATCCAGGTGGTGACATTGAAAAAATGAAGGAACCATTAGTTTATACGGGAACCGTAATGAATGAAGTGGAGGTGAATAGTCTATTACAGAACCTTAATGTGAATACATCTGTGGGATTGGATGGTATACCGGCACGGGTCTTGCGTGAAGCGGCTAAGGAATTATCAGTGTCCTTGACCATGTTGTTTAATCTGAGTCTTGGGTCTGGTTTAGTCCCGAAGGTGTGGAAAGAGGGGAAAATGGCTTCACTGCATAAAGGAGGATCAAAGACTACAGTTGCAAATTACCGACCGATCAGCATATCAGGAGTAGTTGTCAAGATCTTGGAGAAAGTCGTCAAGGGAAAAATACAGGAATGGATTGATGAAAATGAGATACAGTACAGGGACAGCATGGCTTTGTGAAGGGTAGATCATTCCTCAGTAACTTACTCAAGTTTTATAACAAGGTGATGACTGAACTGGATAAGGGTAATGGATTTACAGTGATACTGCTGGGCCTGACAAAGGCGTTTGACAGGAGACCACATGAAATTCTAATCCGTAAACTACAACATATGGGAATGGATATAGGGTTGGTGAGATGGATAGGCGGGTGGTTGATGGAGAGATATCAAAGAGTAGTTTATTCAGGAGTAGAGTCCAAAAGACGGCCTGTGACTAGTGGTGTGCTGCAGGGTTCTGTTCTTGGACCACTGCTGTTTAATCTGTTCATTAACGATATAGGGAAGGATCTAAGTGGAACAGTTCATTTGTTCGCTGATGACGCAAAGTTGGATAGGGCGATAGTGAATACAGAAGATGTCAAAATCTTGCAGGATGACTTGGATAGATTGGAGTTCTGGGCTAAGGGGAATGGATGTCAATTTAATGTGACAAAATGTAAGGTTATGCATTTTGGGGTGAAAAGATTAGCAGCAGTATACCACATTGGTGGAACTGTACTCCAGGAGATTGATGAGACGAGGGACTTGGGAGTGTTGGGGGATAGGGAAATGAAGTTTAGGGGCACATTGCAAAAGTAGCTAAATCAGCTCATCAACTCACTTGGTTGTTGAAAAATACCTTGACGAGCAGAGACAAGCAAGCTATTGTACCTGTGTATACCGAGCCTTGATAAGACTTCATCTCGACTACTGTGCCCAGATTTGGTCACCCCGATTCCTTCTTGATGGGGAGGATATGGAAAGGATCCAGAGGCGAGTGACTAAGATGATAGCGGGTCTATGGAATGAACCATATGAGAACAGGTTGATGATTTGTGGGTTGCAGAAACTAGTTGATAGGTGGAAAAGGGGAGATATGATTGAGACATTCCAAATTGCTAAAGGGATTCTATAGGATTAATTCAGAGGATATTTTTGAGATCAGGACTAGTGGTGGGAGAACTAGGGGACACCTATGGAAGCTGGGCAAGAGTGTGGTTAGCAGGTGTGTTAGAGCTGGGTTCTTTACTTTTAGAGTGGTAATTGAGTGCAATAAGGTGCCAGAGTCTGTTGTGGGTGCTATGACGATGAGCGAGTTCAAGGCAAGGTATGATAGATACTATGAGAATGTCGTATAGTTGTGTGGACATGATATTTAGGGCCTCCCTCGATGAGTCTAAGGACTCCCTGGAGTCACCCGAAATAATAATAGAGAAAAGAAACAATGCCTCATAATCTCACGCCTTATACTTGATATTACAAAGATGTCACATTCCCAATTAAACATCAAACTAAGAAAAGCTTACTGATTTCATCAAGTAGTCATACTGAGTTTAAAAGTATGAAAATAACTATCATCAGCACCTGCAATTAGTAAGTCTGCCTAGACACTATAAACTAGTCATGATCCTTCTAAACTTAACATGTTTCCAAGAATTCCTTTTGTTACAGTTAACCTATGTTCGTAATTTGGTTATGCAAGTTTCACGATTAAAGACTTGAAATTATTTATTAGTGATGATTATATACAAAATTTCTTCATGAATGATGTAATTACAGATATGTATAATACATAAGATGTCCAAGTACATTGCACATATTTACATTTATTTATTATGAAATTTCTTCACTGCATTTTTCCATTTCATGACAATCTTCATTTTCTGACTTATCATCAATGCTGACATCTCCAACACTTTCTTGAACTGATTTTATTTTGAATTTCTTATCTTTCTTTTCTGAACAAATAAAAATAAGGCAGAATGAAATAACAGAATTTGATCTAATAAAAATAGTAAAACTTATTAAATATGTAAGATGTCAAAGTAGAGTATATACAGAATATTTTTTTCCAGCCTATTAGAAGTCTCATTTGGTTAATGAGACTGGTTTCACATTTAAATTTTTATTTAACAGGTGCATGTCTTGACATGTCTAAACTTTAGGACATGATCAGTTCAAAGATTCTAATTTTAATAAAGCAGTATGGAAACAATCTGGAACAGTCATAAATTGGCTTGTCACTTTCAAGGGGGTGGAAAAAGTCACTTCTGTATGAGACTGTCTAAAAGCGTTCATAAATGTCCATTGTTAATACTAAATACTGTCCGACCACAGAAGCGAGAAACGTCATTAGCAAATCGTAGGTAACTAGTTCTTTCCCATTTATCATAATTCCTCTATTATGATAAATAGAGGAATGGAAAGAAAAAATTTACAAGCAAGAGGAAGGAACAGCAATGGGCTCTCCCTTATCACCAAACTTAGCCAACCTTTTTCTGGAAAAACCTTGAAGAAAAAATTTTCACGTTTGAACCTAAACCAAAAATTTGGCTATGATATGTTGATGACGTATTTGCTGTCTGGAGTCATTCTGAACAATAACTATACCTGTTTCTAGATAAGATCAACATTCTTCATCCACGCATCAAATTCACACTAGAAAAAGAATCTTCACAGGGTATCTCCTTTCTGGATTTACACATCCAGCGAAAAGAAAATGGTTCTATCTCCACTTCTGTATCATAAGTTGACATTTTCAAGCCGTTACATTCACAATTTATCTGCTAACCATCCATCTCAAAAATATGGCATCATTAAATCATTAGTGGCCAGAGCACACAGATTTTGCTCCTCCTCAGAATCTTTAAACCAAGAATTAGAAATCATCAAAAATACAGCCATACTAAATGGATGCAATCCAAAAAATCATCAGTCACTTCCCCACACATCAACCTAGACAAGAACAAGCCCGTAGGATTCCCATACCGTATGTCAAAGATTATGAAGAAATACAAACTTGCTGCTACCTACAAACCAATCAACCAGATCTATGATTTGCTATCTTCTCCTAAAGACAAACCCTCACCTTTGATGCTACCTGGCATAAAGTTCCATGTTCCTGTAAGATGTCTTACTACAGACAGACTGGGAGATCTATTAATAAATGCATCTCTGAACATCAAGACTGTATCCGTCTTATCAAACTGCACATGGCCTCACACAACACGGAGTTGAAAACTCAAACCATAGGATCCAGTGGAAAAACACCAAACTTCTACATAGATCATTATATAAAGAAAGTGCTGAAGTCCTATGTCACAGATCCAATTTAAACCATAATAACATTCTAACTATCCCTAAAGTTTGGGAAATTGTCATCATTAATTGTGTAAAATAAATTTATGTTATTTATTTTAACTTAATCTAATTTATTTTTTTATTTTTATATCAGATATATTTTAATTTAATTTTATATCATGGGATGCCATTGTAAACATGCGCCCTAACTATGTTATTCCTAGTATTGTTTGAAATTACTGCACTAACAATGTCCTAAGATACTTAGTACGAAATATTTACTTACTGTGGTCGCATGTATATGTTATGCACTTCAGGTTGAAAAGGCTACAAACAATGTATCACATTGATGATATTGGGTTGCAATATACTGGGGGATGAGGTAATGATGGACAGAGTTGAAATTCAGAGTGCATATTGAAAAAAAAGTTGGTAAAATAGCAGAAAGAATTAGTTGAATGTTGAAATACACTAACAAGTAAAAAGAGGGGAGGCTATTATCCCTCTTTATAAGGCTGTGATCTGGTCAACTGGCTTTCATGGGGATTAGGAGGTAGTGAGAGGTTTCAGAGACAAGAGACCAAACTGGTGGCAGGTTTGTGGAATGCTACCTATGAAGATAGGTTGCAAAGTTTAGACGATATGCAATAACTAGAAGTCACTCTCAGAAGTTGTGTAAGAATGTGCAGGCTAGATTCACATGCAGAGAAGTGAGAGTGGAATGGATTGCCTGAGGCAGTTGTGAGTGCCCAAAGATGTATGAGTTTAAGGAGAGGTATTATATGTACTGTGTGTATGTGTGTAAAGGTTAGTGTAAGTATCTTCTTAGTCTTCTGGCTCTATGGAGATACCTGTATAATAATAAAATAGTTCTCATACAGTCACAAGAAAATAAAGAACTTTTAGACGAATACTTTTTTTTTTTTTTTGTACAGCAGTTGGTATCATCCATGAAATGAATCTCAAGTGGTTGCACTTGATATCTCCAAATTGATATTTGACCAGGTTTGGCATAAAGGCTTACTAAGCAAACTATCATCATTTAGTCTGTCTCAGAACTTCTGTAGTTGGATTGCCAGCTTTCTGTCTGGGCGCATACTATGTGTGTGGATGGTTCCTTATCATCTCACCATTCAACTAATGCCCAGGGGGATTCCACAAGGTTCTGTCTTCTCACCAATCCTCTTCCTGCTATATATCAGTGACCTACTTCAGTTGACCTTTAACCCAATACAGTTTTACAGATGACAGCACACTGCACTCCTCCCTTTCATTTGATTAACCTTACTCTACACAATTCACCTAAACCCACAGAACATCAACCACCACCTTCCTCAATCCTCCAATGGGGTACAGATAACCTCGTCAATTTCAATGCTAATAAAATCCAGTTCTGTCTTATTTCTCATAAGAAAGAACCTCCTCCTCCATCCCTGCAAATGCTGTATTATGGAACAGTCTTCCTCCTGTTGTTTCCCAAGGAATACAATATACGGTCTTTTAAATAAAATGTAAACAAGTTCCTCCTTTCCCAGCCCACTCCCAATATTATTTTTGACAACACCCAAACGTCCAGACAATTTGAGATTTCTCGTGTTGGAATTACCCTGCCATCAAGCCTCTCCTATCATAAACACATCACAACCATTGCATCCTCAGCTTCTAAAAAACTAGGATTTCTCTTTCGCTCAAGATGTTACTTCACTACTGAACAGTTGTTAACTTGATACAAATCGCAAATCCACCCAGCTATTGAATATTGCTCTCACATATGGGGTGGGGCCCATCAAAATGCTTGACTCAATACAGAGGAGAGCAATTAGACTTGTTAATGATCCATCTCTTACCAACTCACTTCCCCCCCCACTTTTGCACAGATGTTTGGTTTCTGTATTATGTGTGTTCTATAAATATTTCCATGGGAAATGTTCATCTGAAATAACATCAATAATTCCCCCACTTAGTACTAAGCTCTTTGGAACACATGCAACTGCTTCTCAACATCCCTTCAGAGTGCACCTTGAAACCCACAGAACAAGTTTCTTTTCCTCCTCCTCCATCCCTGCAAATAACTTGTGGAACAGTCTTCCTCCTGTTGTTTCCCAAGGAATACAATATACGGTCTTTTAAATAAAATGTAAACACGTTCCTCCTTTCCCAACCCACTACCCATATACGGTACTAATACACTATAGGTGGATCAACCAACCTCTTGTATATGGGGTCAACATAAAAAAAGTCACAATACAAGCCAGAATATTGGCACCTAATTTCTCAAAATGACCCAAAATTCCTTGAGATGATAGCACGTTTTCTCTTTTGGTCAGCATTCAAACATTTGGGGACCCACTCACTGAGAGAGCTTCTTATGTACAGATGTTGATGGATAATAACATCAACTTGTTCCCTGGATATCCCCAATCTTTGCAATGTTTTGGCTGGTATTTGTCTATCATCAAGGATCATGGCATGCACTGCATCGATGTTTTCAGGTATGATTGCTGTGGAAGGTCTTCCTGATCTTGGGGGTATTTGTTGACTCAGGATACACAGTTTTAAATTTGGCCACTCATCTGGGAACTGTTGGATATGCTGGAGCACAGTCCCCCAAAGTCTCATGAAAAGTTGGGTGAATCTTAGTTGCATTAGTTGCAGACTATTTTTGCAGCACAAAAAATTTGATGATGGCCCACACTTCTGTATCTTCGAATTTCTTCAAAACCTCTGACATGTCTTCTTATATCCTAAAAGAAAAAGAACAAATTACTACAATTTGATGAAACATGGGGGTTAAAGAATTTTAAGATTTTTTTGGGGGGGGGGGTTGTATTAATTGCTTTAATATCATTTTTTTTGTTCTAGGTGTTTATCAGAACTTTTCAGCCTCCCCTCATATAATCTAATGATATCAAGCATGCTCGTGAAACTGATTGGTTTATTAAATATAATTTAGTAGCGTATTACGTGTTTTTCTTCTAGTGAATGCATGTCAAATAATAATAAATGAAATCTTTAGATAGGTTTACAAGTATGAGACTAAATATAATAATAATGATAAATAAATAAATCTGTATACAAATACTCACCATATTCTGAAACATCTGCACCACACATCCTTAAATAGTGCACTCGTTCATTCTTTGGCACATAACACCGTAAAGAATTCTTTCCTTTCCACCCACATAGCTCTACCTGGAATTCGTCAGATGTACTAAAGTATGGAATGAACAATCTATCAGCTGTGCATTAATACTTAGAAATGTAAATACTGAAACCTTAATTGTTATCAGCTTAAAAATAAAGAAGAAAATAATAAAAAAAAAAAACTTAAAGGCATTCCTGATCCAAGCATTTGCTCCAATCTAATAATTTTTTTTTGCTAGGACGAGTGCCTTTATTTCCCACTCCACTCAAACCCAAGTCATTGTTTTACAACAAATGTGCCAAAGCAATCCAATAAAAAAATAAATAAATAAATCTAAAGCCAAATGTATTAAGATTGTCTCCTGCTCAAATAGCAGTCAACCCTTCTGGTCTTTCACCAAGGCTGTTGGAAAAAACTGCCATATGTTTCTACCTTACTCTTATTCTGATGGAACAAAGGCAACATCTAAAGATAAGGCAGACTTCTTGGCATTACTCTTCTGCACACAGAAATTCTGTGCTATGTGGATGATGTGCTAATTATCTCAGCTTGAATCTTTTAAAGTTTCATAATTATGATTTTCTGATAATCTCAACAGAAGTCAATAACATTCTTTGATAAAAGAATGTTATTGACTTCTTCATCCCTTGATATTTCTGAATCATATTTTTCATTAACTTCAATCCAATTAATATAATCAATTTTGTCTGATTTGGAAAATGGTAGATTAAATCTTGAATCTAACTGTAAAAATATATTTATTTTTGAATAGAGTATCAAATATTTCATTAATTTTTTCACAGAGAAATGTTTCACTCTCAAAAAAAAAAAAAGTATTCATCTTCAGATAAATCCATTTTCAGAGTTGTAATAATCCAGAGCTTGGGAAATTAAAGCAACATCTGAAGTTTTCCTTGAAAGGCTCCAATAAAAATTTAGCAGTGGTTCCATTAAACACCACTGATTTGAGCTTATGTATTTAAATTGTGGTTGATTACAAAGATATTTAACAGTCTCTTTTTTGATCTTGTATTTGCTGTATACATTGTATTGTATACAGCACTCAGAAAGGATTAAAACAGAATTTAATACTTCCTATATTTCATCTCAGTCACTGAGACATCTTCAGGGATTACAAAAAAACTAATGTAACATATACACAAATACCACACAATACTAAGCCAACCACATGGGTGACACTAAAGTCCTATCTAGAAGTGCCCTTTATGGGCGGTTGTAGGTGGCCTGGAATGTACAGTGGGATCTCTGATAAGTGTTTCCCAAATCTTAGGAAGCTTAATGCAATCATATTTATTTAGATTTGGTTGATTTTTGAGACTTTAGTATCACCCACGTGGTTAGCTTAGTATTGTATGGTATTTGTGTATATGTTACATTAGTTTTTTTGTAATCCCTGAAGATGTCTCAGTGACTGAGACGAAATATAGGAATTATTAAATTCTGTTTTAATCCTTTCTGAGTGCTGTATACAATCCATTAAGCCCAACATGATGTCCTCACAGTACTTAAGCCTCAACACACGGATTCAGTTTGAACATCTTTTTAACTACAAGCATGCAGCAGGTTGATTAAAATATCCTATTTTTTTTTACACATTCCTATTAAATTTGAAATTCATATCTGTGTATTAACAGTCCATTATTGCACTGCAACATACAAATAAAATATGGAATGCTTACAATTTCAGCACCATTACAGTCATTCAAAGTATTGGCACCATTGGTCTTGTAACATTACATGAATGCATGAAATATGTATATCCCACACTAATAATGAAGCAGAAAACTTTTCTTTAATCCTCTTACTTGTACGATTCCCAGGAAAATGCTGACAGTTCAAAACTACATGATTACATATAAATCCAAGAGCCTCCATAGCTCAGTCAGTTTTGTCGATGCCCTTTAGTTAGAAAGAGCTGGGTTCAGATCTTCTCTAGGACATGAAGAAATTGTGTCAGAGATTTTCATCTGAAGGTGAGTTACCTTGTCTCATATGGAGCTGGAAGGGTTTCCCCTCTCAGAAATTCTGGTTTTTTTAATCCAACAAAACAGGCAAGCCAGCCAGAAGAACATGCATGATATATAGACAACAATGGGAATAAGGATTAACCAATCTATTTTGAAAACCTGCATGGTATTGTGTGGGTCTATGCATAAGTGTAAAACAGGGAAGGCAGGAAAGATACATTAAGCCGGTGTCAAGTGAAACTAATGAAACATTTGTTTGTATGCTGGCAGGTCCATATATCTGAAGTAAGAGAAATATAATTTGCATCTGCAATCTCTGTTGTTAATAGTTAACTAATCTGCAATAAATACCCCCAAATATTTTCTTCCAGGCAAACTGTAATGTGTAGCAAATTTACTCATTAGCTCTGTAAATCCTTCATTTTGAATAATGGAGTATGGCATATTATCCAATGCAATCATTTCAGCTAAGGCATAATGCAAAGATTTTGAGTCTTTGTTATCTACCTACCATTTTTATAGATTTTTCTACAGCATCAAATAACATCTGCTGCTTACCTGTTCTTGGATTCTAGTTTACTATTCAGTTTAACTGTTTTATTTTACAAATTCTATGCTTCTGTTTTATACAATTAATCATAGATTAATTGTACATGCATTTTTTCCTGTACCACCCAGGGATACTTGTTGTTTGTATGTTTTACATTTTGTAAAAATTTTCAAATAAACTAGCAAGTTCCAAATATTGTTTATTTTTATTATTCATGACACAATATAAAACAAAACACAGAAACACATTATGCTAACTGTGTTTTGGTGATCATGTTGTGACCTAAGATTGTTGGCAAAAGTGAAACCTGACTATCAGAATAAGATGTTCTAACTGGGATTGAGTGTTAAATGTATAGCATTTTTAGAAATGAGAGGAGAGGGAGTACTATTAATGATATCAGAAGTTCAGTTAGGGTAGAAACTCATGAAAGTAGTAATGGTAAAAATGCCCCATGTAGCAGTGAATTTGAGGCTCTCAATTACTTTGATAGATACTAAATGAGTAATCATTATGGACAACTCAAATTATCCAAACATTGACTGGGTAGAAGAGAAATCTCATGATAAGAATGAAGAACAATTTACTGAATTATTGTTTTTGTGAGACAACTTCCTCAAGCAGCACGTAAAAGAAGGAACTCAAAATCACTGAGTGTTAGCTTTGATCATAGCATCAGAACAGGCTCCATTACGAACGTGAATATTTTACCAGCAGTTTATGACAGTGATTGTGCCATAATGTCCTAGGAACTGGCTAGCTATATGGATATTCCAATTAGGACAGGTTACATGCAAAACTACAAAGCTGGAAATTATGACCAACTCAAGAGAATATTATCCATATTTTCATATTTGAAAAAGTGCTTAAATGAGACAGTATTTGAATGTATCCCTAGAGTTCAGAGAACAAATAGAGTGGGAGTGAAATGAATATGCAACCTTATTAAGCAAGAGACCCATAACAGGAAGATGGTGTGAAAGGAATATCATAAGAATAAGTGTAAGAGGAGTTATAAATATATAAAGCACAGATCAGAAAAGTAACGAGTATTATGTGGCAGACTAAATTGGTTATAAAAAGAAATTGGCTATGTAGGCGAAAGGCAATCCAAAAGAATTTTATCATTATGTTGCAAGTAAAAGAAAGAATAAATGTGGATGAATAACTTTACTGAATGCAGATAATGCTCATGTCCGAAGCTAATGAGCTCGTTCATTTAATGAGTGCTCACTCTGCCAAGATTTATCAAGTAAGTGATGAAACATGGTGCACAGTGCTACTTAGCACTACGCTGGATGAAGAGATTAGAGGTACATGAGAATGAAGATTAAGTCATTGCATAACCTGGATAGGAATTCAGCAATAGGAAAAGATGGCTATATTTTTTGTCATACAGCAGTGCATGGAACAGTTTGCCTGTTGAAGTAGTGAGTACATCTAGTGTGAATGAGTTTAAGAGAAGGTACGACAGTTGGTGTGAGTGATGTATTTCCTTCCTCAATGTGTCCTTGATTCCCTGGAGGTCTCAGATAATAATAATAATATCAAATAAAGTACAAAGACAATGAACTTTAGTTTTTTGGATTTGTACTTTATTTACTTTTGTACTTTTTTCGTACTTCAACTTAAGATAAGTAGAAGCTTTTTCCCGATGGAAGTTTTTTCACTTGGTTATGCTACCAATTATATATTTGCTTTAATCCTTTATCCAAGTGTAAGCAAACAAAGTTTGTGCCTGAAGTATTTTTGGGACTGGGGCAACTCGTGGTAAAGGTATTATAAGTTCTGATCATCTGCCTTAGTATCCCATAATAAAAGCACATCTCCTTGCGGACATGTATATTGCTATGCATTACGGGAAGGGTCACTACCCAGACCAGTTTTGACCTTTATTGAGGTGTCGTCAGTGGGAGCCAGACCCAGAGGTGGTGGAAGTAATGCAGAAGTCTTTGCAGTGCAATGCAGTGTGCTTTGCATTATGGGATACTAAGGCAAGTGATCAGAATTTATATCACCTTTACCATGAGTTGCCCCAGTCCTGAAAATACTTCTGGTGCAAACTTTGTTTGCTTACACTTGGATAAAGGATTAAACCAAATATATAATTGGTAGCATAGCTAAGCGAAAAAACTTCCATCAATTATCTCTAATGCAGAGAATTTTAATAATAAGGTGTTGATACTTTTTGACAACTGGTGTATATGGTGATATGACTTCTGCATTACTTCCATCTTAGTATTGCCACCTCTGGATCTAGCCCCCACCGACGAGACCTCAACAAAGGTTGAAACCAGTCTGGGTAGTGACCCTTCCCTTAATGCACAGTAATACACGTCTGCAAAGAAATGTACTTTGCATTACGGGATACTAAGGCAAGTGATCGGAACTTGTACCATGAGTTACCCCAGTCCTGAAAACACTTCAGGTGCAAACTTTGTTTCCTTACACTTGGTTAAAGGATTAAACCAAATATATAGTGAATTTTTCTGTTTCGACAGAAGTTGAATATTTGCAGAACACATGGTGATAGAGAAGCTGAATATGAATATTTGGCGCAATCCTAGTAATAGTATTCTCAACACCCCTTAATAGTTCATATCATGTGACTGATGATATGTGTACAGGCAGAATGAGTGAAAAAATTCGTTACATTTTTTTTATGCTACATAATTATAATAAGAAAAATAAAATACAAAGCATTAGGGAAGATATTAAATATTGAATTTGTATAAAATTTCTATGCAATTCATGATCAAGACTTTTCATTGATGATAGTTTGCAATTCTTGATAGTCACTATTAATTTAAAAAATCTATTCATACAAGTAGGTGATATCAAAATAGCAGAAGAGTATTTATCGCTATTCTCTGGTTGATGGAAATTCCATTCTCACTACTAAACAGAATTTGGATAATTTGATCTCTTTAAATTATATCTGAAGAATGCAATCATTCTTTACATCTAACAACTCTTCTTCTATGTGCTGATGTAGAAGAAGAGTTGCTGATGCTTAGTACAGAAAACACATATAGAAACAATAATTAGCTAACTAAATTTATTTAGCCAATCCAAAAACAATTATTAACCCCATATTTCAACTTGGTCATCAAGCCATCTTCATGGGCACAAAGAAATATACTAAGCACATGCATCCAAGCACAGCAACAGGATTTCAAACAGGCTGGTTGAATGGTGGGATCCAGCAGTCCTAATTGACACCCTCTGTAGGTATAGTGATGAAATCTTGCTGAAGATCTCAATATGATGGTCTCCAAGATTTCTGGTAAAAATCCATCTCGGTTTTTCTGTAATTCCAAAACAAAGAAACTATGCCCATTATCTGATATCATAAGATAATGGGCAAAGACAACCTGGAGAAGAAGATTATACCATAGATAAAGATCACAGGATCCAATAAAAAAAAAAAAAAAAAAAAAAAAAAATCTTGTTTTTATACAGAAGCAGATATAAATCAGATTATTTCTGGAATCCACAACAACACTATAATATTCTCCAAATCCTAAATTCAGCTGCTTCACTTTACCAAAAATCTGGATGACCACCATATCGAGACCTTCAGCAAGATTTCATCACTTTGTATCAGACACACCAACTTCCTGTTGGTGTGTCTGGCACAAAGAAACACATATGCAAGCATTTCTTTGTGCCCATGATGATGCTTTGATGACAAAGCGAAATATTGCCTCGGTAATAATTAACTAAATAAATTTAGTTAATTATCTTTAGATGTGTGTGTTTTCTCCACTAAACAACCATACCACATTAGTTTTATCTTCTTCTTTCATTAACCAATGTAACATTTAATGTGATAATACAAAGATTTTGAATCCAGTTGAACTGTTCCATATCAAGAATTTCAAAATGCAGCTTTTTCCTATGCATACAGATGTTTCTTAATCAGTCCTAATAATCTTTTATTAATTCTTAACTTTATGCTTAAGGGACAAAGCTATATAACTGAGAGGAGACCTCCACATAGCTTTTAAAGGAATGCAGAGAACTGACCAGAGCTTCTGACCTAATGTCCAATCCTCACCTTCTCGTGGTGCACTCTGTACGGTATCTACCTGGATACTGACAGATGAGAATGGGCTGGCAATTTGGGATTTAGCCGACCAAATTGCATTCTTATTGACTTAAACCAAAAATTCAAATGATGGTAAAACATGACAGAATTTCATGCCAGCTGGGGCGTCACCTGGTTAAACAAGGCCCTCGTTGTTTTGTCAGGGAACCAGGGCAAACAGCGAAAAGTCAGCTACTGGAACAAATCCTAAAACCCACCCCAACTGAACATCACCACAGTTCAAGATTGGTACTATCAACATAAGAAACCTGAATGGCAAAGAAATACAGCTAGCTGAGGCATTGGATGACATAAGTACCAGATCGACATAATGGGGGTGAGTGAAACAAAAAAGACAAAAACTGTTCAGATCTTTCTGAGCAATAAATACAAAATGTTACTTTCAGGCAATGACAATCAAGGAAAAGAAGGAGTAGCCATAGTATTAAACACAAAACATGTGGCTAATCTTCTTGAATGGCAGGCAATCTCAAGTAGAATGATGTGGGCAAATATAAGAATGGGGAACTGGACAATGAGACTTATTTGTGCCTATGGTCCCATAGAACCTTCTATGGGACCATAGGCACAAGTATTATATTTGAAGCATTAGAGAAAGCAACTGAAACAATGAAAAAGGAAAAGTTGGTCCTTGTTGGGGACCTAAATAGCAGAGTAGGAAATGACTGCCAGCCATACAAAAATATTTTGGGAAAATTTGGAGAAAAGAGCAAAGCTAATAATAATGGCAAATATCTATTGGATTTCTGCTCAGGACATGGACTGGTTATTACTAACATCATGTTCCAACATACAAATGTGCACAAATTCACATGGAGAGAGGAGGTGAGGAATAAGAAAAGTCTTATTGACTTTTTTTTTTGTCAATAGTGATGTTTTCTCCCTGGTGTGGAACACCAGAGTGTACAGAGGATTTGAAATTGGAAGTGATCACCATTTAGTCTTGAACAGGATAAAACTGAATTTCATATTGAAAAGAAGAACATGTAAGAAAGTTTTAAAGCGAATAAAAGTTTGGCAGATCTCATATGAGAACTATAGACTAAATTACACAAATATTAGTCAAAAAAATGAAAGAGTTTGAGAACAGGAACCAAAACATTGAGATTCAGTGGCAAGCCGTGACAAAAACCCTGAGTGATTCAGTCAGAGAGGCATGTGGTGAGATTGTCTGCAAGGATAGAAAAATCAGAACTCCATGGTGGACACAGGAAGTTAAAGAGCCACTGACAAATGTAAGAAACAAATACAGAGACAAATGCAAGAAAGTTAAACACTGTGTGTAAAACTGGCTAGACAAAAGTCATGGGAGGACTTTGGCAAGAACATAGAAAATAAATATCAAGAAGGTGGTAAGATATTCTGGAGGTTGTTGAAGAAGCTCAAGAAATGGAGGAAAGAGTGCTGAGAAGGAATTAGAGATCATAAAGGTGACATGAAAACAGGAGTAAAAGATATCCTTGAAGTATGGAGTAATTACTTCGAAAAATTTCTAAATGAAACAAGCAGTGATGACAGCACAGTGGTAAAAAACACGGACCATGCATGCAGTCAGGAATTCATATCCATACCTTGAAGTAGAAAAAGCCATCAAAAGCTTGAAATGTGGAAAGGCAGCAGGAGTGGATGATATTTGACCAGAAATGCTCAAGTATGGAAGTATAAAAGTCTTACAGTGGCTGCACTGCATAGTTTCAGAAGGTCTGGACAGAGGGACGAATTTCAGATGATTGGAGTAGAGCTCTCATAGAACCCATATATAAAAAGGGAAATAAAACAATGTGAGAATTATAGAGGTATTTCATTACTGATTGTTCCTGGTAAGAGTATGCAAGTATACTTGAAAAACGGTTGAGAAGAATTGTGGAAGAAAAGCTTGGTGAAGAACAAGCTGGATTCAGGCCAAATAGAGGCTGTCAGGATCAGATCTTCACTTTACAACAGATAGTTGAGAAATCACGAGAATATAACGAAGATCTGTATTTAAGTTTTGTAGATCTGGAAAAGGCATATGACAAGGTGCCAAGAGAGAAGCTATTCAAAAATGCTACAGTTATATGGTGTTAATGGGGAATTATATCAAGCAATACTTTGTCTTTATTTGAGTTGAAAGTTAGGAGTTAGAATTGAAGGAAGTACAGGAAGGTGGTTTAATATTAAATCTGGCGTGAGACAAGGATGTACATTATCCCCTCTGTTATTCATTAGATATCTATATTATGAAGGAAAGTGGTATTATACATGATATCAGAATTGGAGATGTTAATATCAGCTCTTTGCTTTATGTGGATGATGTTATACTTCTAAATAAATCCGCTACAAGTC
Source organism: Typopeltis vanoorti (assembly GCF_054136105.1). Taxonomy (NCBI): domain Eukaryota; kingdom Metazoa; phylum Arthropoda; class Arachnida; order Uropygi; family Thelyphonidae; genus Typopeltis; species Typopeltis vanoorti. The sequence goes on from NC_143566.1 coordinate 90,238,681, forward strand.
TGCAAGATTCCCTGACTAAATTGAATAACCGTTATGATTGTGAATACAGAACCTATAGAACAAGTAAAACATCTCAGCTACTTTGGCACAATTTTTAGTGAAGATGGTAAATTAAATATGGAAACAGACAACAGAATCAGCAAAGCTGGTATCGTAGAAAGTCAACTGAATAAATTTATATGGAATAAGAGAGAAATTAGCCAAAACACTAAATCAGCTCTATACAAGACAGTGTTCAAACCAATTTTAACTTAATCTGAAAGCGCGGTTTGCCTAGTGGCTGCAACCATATACCTGGGGAAGGAGTGTCCGAGGTTCAATTCCCGTTTCATTGTACATCCTTCTCTCACTCCTCATTTATCATCAAAAGATCTTCCTGTACCTCCTTCAATTCTAACTGCTGACTTATAATTCATGTATAGATTAAGTATTATTTGATATAATATCCCATTTACACCATAGAATTGTAGTGTTTTGAACTGCCTTTCACTTGACATATACCTTTTCAGAACTACAAAATTTAACTTTGAGACAAAACTATTTGTCTTAAAGTGAAAATCTGATCCTGACAATCTCTGTCTGGCCTGCATCCAGCTTGTTTTTCTTCTAGCTTCCATACCACAATATTTCTTGACTGTTTCTCAAGAATATTTGCATAAATTTTATCAGGAGCATGCATTAAAGTAACTCATCTGTAATTCTTGCACTGTTTTATTTTCCTTTTTATAGATGGGTACTATGAAAGCTCTATTCCAATAATCCAGAATTCAACCCTCTGACCAGGCTTTCTGAATTATGGAACACAACCACTGTAAAACTTTTATACCTTGACATTTGAGCATTTCTAGTTGAATATCACTTATTCCAGCTGTGTTTCTAAATATGGAAAGACAGCTGGAGTAGATGAATACCTACAATATCACTGCTTATTTCATTTAGCAATCTTTCAAAGTAATTACTCCAGCCATCTAGAATATCTTTATCTTCAGTTTTTACTGCTTCCTTTTACAGTAATCTTTCCTCCATTTCTAAGCTTCTTCAAACTGCTTCTAGAATATTTTGCTACCTTCCTGATATTTACTTTCTATGTAAACATTACAAAGTTTTCCCACAGCTAATATTACCCCGTCCTTTGCTGTCTTACATTTTTGTGTGTATTCAATCTTAGAGCAAAAGCTGACATAGTTGACAGGAACTTTTGATACTATTTTTTCTTTTCCTTGACTTCCTCTTTAACTTCTTGAGATCCACTATGGAGTTCTGCTTCTATCCTTACACACAATCTCACCACATTCCTCTCTGGCTGAATCAATCGATGTCTTGTTACTCTTGTAATAAGACATTGATTGACACCTTGTTATCATCCCCCCCCCCCTTCCAAACCCACAAGTTAGTAAGATTTTTCTCTTTCTTCCTTAATTTATGGAAACCACTATAGTGGTTAGGATGGACAGTCTAAGAAAAGAGAAAAGACAGTTTAAAGATTAAACCAATAGGCTGGTTCAGATGAAAATTGTTCACAAGAAGCCATTAATGAAATCTTACAGTCTGCTATACAAGAGTTTCCAATCTTGGAGATACCTTTTAGGGAATATTTTATATATGTGGAGCCTCTGTAGCTCAGTCAGTATAGACAAAGCCCTTTGGTTGGAAAGACCTGGGCTCGATTCCCATCCAAGACACAAGGAAACTTTATCTGGTCTCTTTCAACTAAAGGTGAGCTAGCCAGTCTCATATGGAGGTAGGTTTTTTTTCACCCAGAAACTCAGATTTTTTGTGACCCCCCCCCCCCCCAATGCCAGACTCTCTGACAAGTCAGTTGGGGTATACCACAGTTGCATAATCATAGCAGATCCTGCATCAAGCAGAATAAAATGTGCTATAAAGAGGAAGACGATAACGATATATCTATATATATATATTTTTAAAATAATTTTATCCATGTTAGATTGAAACTTATAGCACAACATTATCTCTAGGTGAGCCATAAGTCTTTTCCATGCCACTTTGGACCTGCAGTAAGTAGAGTGGTGGTAGTATTACAATGATGAGGACAATCACTTATTATATAAATTTTTAGAAATCTGCATGTTGTAATCAAACAGTAATCAACCTACTAACAGAAAAGGATAACGCTTGGCTGAATAATACCTACCATTCAGCCCAGCATCGCCCTTTATTTGAAATGGAAGATGACAAGATATTAATAGAAAAAATAAAAAATAAATAAATAAAAAAGATTGAAAGCATATTTGTCATTTTCCAACTGCAATTAAAATAATTTTAACTTGTGGATCCGAGAGCTGGGTTCATATTAAAAATGAAGTTATCAGGAAAGAACTTGATGTTGTTAGCATCCAGGAATGTATTAGCAGAGCTAATCTCAGGTGGTATGGTCACTTAAACAGAATGGGAGAGGAAAGATCAGCAAAACAAGTGTTCTTTATCAGGTTGACAGGAAAAAGACCCAGAGGAAGACCAAGATATAGGTGGATTGATATGGTAAAAAATGCCTTAGAAGATAGAAATATAAGATCTGGTTAGTGTTGGAATCATGAAAGGTAACCGATTGATTTGGAGGAAAATTGTAGATGGGAAATTAGTAATGATGTAAATTTTTCATATAGTACTATCATATCCTGTACACCCCTTACATGCCAGGAATTTGATGACGGTGATGATAAATAAAAAAGGTTGAAAGCATATTTGTCATTTTCCAACTGCAATTAAAATAATTTAGCCTTCACTGAGTGGATAGCATCTCTGTTCTCTAACCACAAGTGGCATATATGTTCATGATTTTATCCATGCAAGTTAGTAGGCAGTAGATGATTTCATCACTTAGTGTGAGGCTACCACCACCATTCTTACTATAGGTCTCAAGTGATTTATTCATGCCTAGTTTCTAGGGTAAGGTAATAAATGTGCTATAAGTTACTGCCCTTTTGTGGGTGGATTGATAAAGAAATAAACATTTTGTTTAGTGCATGCCTGTACAAATAGATCTACAAATTTTATATTATTGTCCAATTCTTAAAAAAACATCAAAATATTCACCTTTCCATTGCAGTATAGATAAGAACTACACACCCAGATTCTACAAAAAAAAACAAATACACATTTTTAATGAAAATGTATGAATAATATTCATAAGGATCAACAGCATTTTTCATAAGTATAGGCAACACACAACTTTTCCACTTTAACTAAGTAGCAATTTTAAGGAAGTGAACAGTATATATGGTGATGAATCAGTCTGTATTTATTTTCTGACCTGGATGAGGCTGAGGCTATCTGTTTTTGTTCAGTTTCTGATTTTTTTTTTTTTTTTGTGCTAATTCTCAACTATTAAATACAAAACATCACTTCCACAATTTTTCTCAGCCTCTTTTCAACTATACTTGCATAAATGTTACCTGAAACATTTATGCAATTAGGGAATTACAGAAGAATTCCCCCTAGGGGAATTCTTCTGTAATTCTCAGATTCAGCTTTATTGGATTTGTTATAGATGAGTACTATGAGTTATATGTTCCTGGATGAGTAATATATATGTATGTAATATATAATAGATGAGTAATATGTTTCTGGCAAGATCTATGCAAGTATACTTGAGAAACGGTTGAGAAGAATTGTGGAAGAAAAGCTTGGTGAAGAACAAGCTGGATTCAGGCCAAATAGAGGCTGTCAGGATCAGATCTTCACTTTACGACAAATAGTCGAGAAAGCATGGGAATATAACAAAGATCTGTATTTAAGTTTTGTCGATTTAGAAAAGGCATATGACAAGGTGCCAAGAGAGAAGCTATTCAATACGCTGCAGTTATATGGTGTCAATGGGGCATTATATCAAGCAATACTTAGTCTTTATTTGAGTTGTGAGTCAGCAGTTAGAATTGAAGGAAGTACAGGAAGATGGTTTAATGTTAAATCTGGTGTGAGACAAGGATGTACATTATCCCCTCTGTTATTCATTATCTATATGGATCACATTATGAAGGAATGTGGTATTAAACCTGATATCAAAATTGGAGATGTTAATGTCAGCTCTTTGCTTTATGCGGATGATGTTATACTTCTAAATAAATCTGCTACAAGTCTGCAAGATTCTCTGACTAAATTGAATAGCTGTTGTAATAGATATGGTATGAAGGTCAGCAATAAAAAGACAAAGACAATGAAAATAGGCAGAATCATTGAAAATGTCAACTGTGTTGTGAATGGAGAACCTGTGGAACAAGTAAAACATTTCAGCTACTTAGGCGCAATTTTTACTGAAGATGGTAAACTAAATATAGAAATAGACAACAGAATCAGCAAAGCTGGTATGGTGGGAAGTCAATTGAATAAATTCATATGGAATAAGAAAGAAATTAGTCGGAACACTAAATTAGCTGTATACAAGACTGTGTTCAAACCAATTTTAACTTATGGATCTGAGAGCTGGGTCAGAAGTAAAACACTTGACCAAAGACTAGAGACCGCAGATATGAGAGTCCTGAGAAAGATTAGAGGCGTGAACAGATGGCATCAATGGCAATATCATATTAAAAATGAGGATATTAGGAAAGAACTTGACATTGTCAGCATCCAGGAATGCGTTAGCAGAGCTAATCTCAGATGGTATGGTCACTTAAATAGAATGGGAGAGGAAAGATTAGCAAAACAAGTATTCTCTGCCAGGTTGGCAGGAAAACGACCCAGAGGAAGACCAAGATATAGGTGGATTGATACGGTACAAAGTGCCTTAGACGATAGAAATATAAGATCTGATAATGTTGGAGTCTTGACAAGTAACAGACTGATTTGGAGGAAAATTGTAAATAGGAAGTTAGTAATGATGTAATTTTTTCATGTAGTACTGTCATATCCTGTACACCCCTTGAGGGTACATGGCAGGAATTTGATGATGATGATGATGATGAGTACTATGAGAGCTGGGTAAGATTATGTTGGGGAAGACTGAGAGCATAAGAAGGAGACGAAGACTAAAATAATTGAATGTACAACATAATGTACTTTATGTTGTACATTACATTGTAGATATGTAGTCGCTAGATTAGATTATGCCCTGAGGCAAATAATTAAATATCGCCCCTGATAAGACAAAAATATAAGAAAGTCTCCAATTGCTATTTTATTTTTATTACAAGAGAAACATTAATGCAAAACGATTTCATAAAAATATTAATTAAATGTTTGCTTTACAGGGATATCACACAATAAAACTGTTTATAAGCTCTTCTAAATTTAAATTATAAGCTACGTCTGCCTCTATCAATATAGTTGCTAGACCAACCAATCTCTCTTGGGTCATTGCTGTTCGCAAATAATTTTTGATCAGTTCAAGCTTGGAAAAACTTCTTTCTGCACTTGCTATGCTAACAGGAATTGGTAGCATAGCAACAGCACCTACTGCAATATGGCTGAATGAGCACCCTTATTAAGCCGTGCTGTGAGACAGGCTGCCTCTATGCTACATGCTGTCAATGGTACTAATCATCACCTAATCCCATTTAAACTTACAGTTGCTGAAAGGAGGTACAAGAGGCAGAGTAGGATGGAGAGCCTTTGTTCACAAGATCACCAAGAGTCAAAAATGGCACATAACAAGAACTATGAGAGCTCTACTCCAATCATCTGGAATTTGATCTTCTAATCAGGCCCTCTGAATTATGCAGCATAGCCACTGCTAAACTTTTATGCCTCCATATCTGTGCATTTTTGGTCAAACATCATCTACTCCAGCTGCCTTTCCACATTTCAAGTTTCTGATGGCATTTTCTACTTCCAGTATTGTTTGTATTTCTCTTCAAAATTTTCTACTACAGTTCTGTCACCGCTTGTTTCCTTCAACAGTCTTTTAAACTAATTACACCAGACATCTAGACATCTATTTATATCATCTTTGATTCCTTTTAAGTACTCTTTCCTCCATTTCTAAGCTTCTTCAATAGTCTTCAGAACATTTTGCCTTCCTGATATTTATTTTCTATATTCTTACCAAAAAATTGCTGTGACTTTTGTTTAGCTATTTTAACACATAGGTTAGCTCTCTTACGTTCTCTTCTCTTACTCTGTATTCTTTTAGAGCATCTGCCGACTATGCTAGGGACTTTTTGTATGCTTTCTTTTCCATAATTTCTTCTTTAACTTCTTGTATCTACCATCGTGGTATTTTTCTACACTTGCAGAAAACTTCGCCACATAGCACCCCCCCCCCCCCCCCAGCTGAATCAATGTCATCTTCAGAGTTTCCCACTGAGATGCTAAGGTTCTTATTCTTGTTTTCAATTTGTTTCATTTTTTTCTTCAATAATGCTTGCATATTTCAACTATAATTGTTTCAACTGTTCAACTACTATAATTGTTTTTAAAACTTTCTTACATACTATTTTTTTCAATGTGATATCCATTTATATCCTGCTTAGTACTAAGTAATGGTCACTTTGAAATTCAAATCCTCTGTACACTCTTGTATCCTGAACGAGCATGAAGATATCACTTATCAGCAATAAAACAGTCAATGAGGATTTTCTTATTTCTTGTGCCTTCTCTCTACATGAACTTGTGCACATCTTTATGTTGAAACATAGTGTTAGTAACAATGAGTCTATATGCTGAGCAGAAATCCAGCAGATTCTCATCATTATTATTAGCCTTCCCATTTTCTCCAAATTTCTCTAAATCATATCTATATGCCTGGTGAGATACACTTGTAACTGTACTGTTTAGATATTTAAAACAAGTTGCACTTTTTTCCATTTTTTTTATGTCAGCTGCCTGCTCTATTGGCTCAAAAAATTCTTCTACTCTAGGTAACTCATAAATACTCTTTTTTTTTTTTTTTGTTCTGTAGATCCAGGCAAGATGATAAAAAGTTCTTCAACAAATGAGGTCAAATTTCAAGTTTTAACTGATAGCAGTGTGAAGATTATTTTTCAAATGATTTCATGAATAATCTGGCAGGCTCAGGTGAGCCAACTGTTAAATCTTTCTTTTGTTTATAGCATTTAATCTCTGAACTGAAAAACATAACATTTTTGAACTATGTGACTGTATCAGGATAGAATAGTTCTTGTAAAAGGCATAAGATTTGTTCTCCAGCAGTAGTGAAGAGTAAATTTAAGACATCTGGGTTTGTTTGTTAGTTAGCCAGCTAATGCTGATAATAAAGCCCTTTGCCTTCTAGATGAATATTTAAACATTTTTAAGACCTATTATTTTTACGGCTATTTTGTCTGCTTTTGTTTAGGGATGCACCCCTTTTTTAATGTCATTGGCTTTTTACTCAAGAATTCTTAGGGCATTATAGATGTATTTTAGAAACAAATATATGCAGAGTAATAGAGGAAGAAAATTCGCACATACCTTTTTTTTTGGGATGTTGCTGGCTGTCTGCGACGTGCATACTTCTGCTGTTAGGGGTGTTAAAAGGGAAGGGGGTTTGGGAAAAAAGTGGGGGGGAGTGAGGCAATGTGGGAGAATTAATTTGAAAAAAAAAACTGTTTTTTTTTTTTAAATATAACATATACATATATTATTATTTTTAAGAATGATTTTTTTGGGGGGGGGGAGATAAAAGTTTTTTTTTTTTTTTTTTTTTTTTTTTGAGTAAGGGAAAGGGTTTATGGGAAAAGGGGGACAGGGGTGCAAGCCATTTCAACTGTGTGTCGTCACTGGAAACTCATGAGGGGGAAGTGAACAAAGACAGCCTCTATTTGGTCTGAATTCAGCTTGTTCTTCAGCAAGCTTCCCTTCCACAATCCTTCTCAACCGTTTCTCAAGTATACTTGCATAAATCTTACTAGGAACACTCAGTAGGGAAATACCTCTGTAATTCTCACATTCAGTTTTATTTCCCTTGTTATATATGGGTATTATGGGAGCTCTACTCTAGTCATCTGAAATTTGTCCCTCTGTCCAGGCCTTCTGAACAATGCAGTAGAGCCACTATAAGACTTTTATACTCCATACTTGAGCATTTCTGGTCGAATATCATCTACTCCTACTGCCTTTCCACATTTCAGGCTTTTGACAGCTTTTTCTACTTCAACTATGGATATGTATTTCTGACTATATGCCTGGTCAGTGTTTTTACCACTGTGCTGTCATCACTGCTTGTTTCATTTAGCAATTTTTTGAAGTAATTACCTCCATACTTCAAGGATATCTTTTTCTGAAGTTTTCATGTTACCTTTATCATCTCTAATCCCTTCTACAGCATTCTTTCCTCCATTTCTGGAGCTTCTTCAACAACCTCCAGAATATCTTACCACCTTCTTGATATTTATTTTCTATGTTCTTATCAAAGTCTTCCCATAACTTTTGTTTAGCCAGTTTTACACAGTGTTTAGCTTTCTTACATTTGTTTTTCTGTATTCTGTAAGAGTAAAAGCTGACTTATATGCCAGGAACTTTTGACATGCTCTCTTCTTTTCCTTCACTGCTTTTTTAACTTCCTGTGTCAACCATGGAGTTCTGATTTTTCTATCCTTGCAGACAACCTCACCACATGCCTCTCTGGCTGAATCAATCAATATTTTCTTCAGGGCTTGCCACTGAATCTCCAGGGTTTGGTTCTTGTTCTCAAACTCTTTCATTTTTTCTTGAATAATGTTTGTGTATTTTAGTCTGCAGTTCACATCTGAGAGTTGCTCAACTTTTATTTGCTTTAAAACTTTCTTATATGTTCTTCTTTTTAACATGAAATTCAATTTTATCCTGCTCAAGACTAAATGGTGATCACTTCCAATTTCAAATCCTCTGTACACTCTGGTGTCCTGCACCAGTGAGAAAACATCACTCTTAACAATAATATAGTCAATGAGACTTTTCTTATTCCTTGCCTCCTCTCTCCATGTGAATTTGTGCACATTTTTATGTTGGAACATTGTTTTAGTAATAACTAGTCCATGTCCTGAGCAGAAATCCAACATGCATTTGCCATTATTATTAGCTTTGCTCTTTTTTCCAAATTTTCCCAAAATATTTCTGTAAGTCTGACAAACATTTCCTATTCTACTATTTAGATCCCCCAACAAGGACCAACTTTTCATTTTTTATTGTGTCAGTTGCTTTTTCTAAAGCATCAAAAAATTCCTCCACTTCTACCTTAGTAGAACCATAGACACAAATAAGTCATTATTTGTATCTCATTGTCCAGTTCTCCACTGTGATGATGCCCACATCATCTACTTGATACTGCCTACCACTCAAGAAGATTATCCTCGTATTTAATGTTGAATACTATAGCTCTTCCTTCTTTTCTCTGATTGTTATGGCCTGAATATAACTTTTTCTATTTATTGCTTAGAAATATCTCACCAGTTTTTGTCTTTTATGTTTCAGTCATCCCTATTATATCGATCTGGTACTTATCCAATTCCTCATCCAGCTCCATTTCTTTGCCATTCCGACTTCTTATGTTGATAGTACCGATCTTGAACTCTGGTGATGTTGAGTTGGGATGTGTTTCAGGATTTGTTCCAATAGCTGACTTTTCACTGTTCGTCCTGGTTTCCTGGTGAAAACAACAGTTGCCCTTGTTTAACTGGGCATTGTCTGGTTAAACAAGGCCACCATTTTTGTCATGTGTACCATCATTTTACATTGTGGTTTAAGCCAATAAGAATACAATTTGGTTGGTTAAATCCCAAATTGCCAGGACATCCTCATTTGTTCAGTATTCAGGTAGATACCTAACAGGGTGCACCACGAGAAGGTGAGGGCTGGACATCATATCAGAAGCTCTGGTTGATTCTCCACATTCCTTTAAAGTCTATGTACAGGTCTCCTCCTATTTATACAGCTTTGATCCTTAAAAAATAAAATATTTTTCAATGTAAATAATTAATCAATTACAATTTATTTCAATTACAAAACACACGAATGAGTATTGCAATAACTTCCCAAATTGAGAAATTTAAGGCAGTTTATACCAGAAATGGTCTGCATTTTTTTTTTTTTTTCATTATTCAGTTTTTTTCACTTGGTTATACTATAAATTAAAGATGCCAAGAAATTATATTCTTGATTTCATCCTTTACCAAGTGTAAGCAAACAAAGTTTGCATGTGAAGTCACTTGACGACTGGGCTACTTATATATAGAGACTAATGGCTTCACATTAAATGCATTAGTATCCCATAATGCAAGACACATATTCTTACAGACATGTATAATGTTATGCATTATGGGAAGAGCCACTACCCAGATCTGGCTCCCACTGATGAGTGGGAGCCAGAAGAGATACTAAGGTTGTAGTGATGCAGAATTCATATATTTCCCATATACAAGTAGTGAAAAGGTGTCACACCTTATTACTATAATACTCTGGATTAGAAATAGATGATGAAAGTTTTTTCACTTGGTTATACCATAAATTAAAAATGCCGAGAAATTATGTTCTTGGTTTCATCCTTTATCCAAATGATAAAGCAAAACAAATGTTTTGCATGAAGTAACTTCACAACTAGGCTACTTGTATATACAAATTAATGACTTTACAAAATGAGTTAAAGGATATCCAACTATATTAATGATCCATTTATCCACATGGCTAACATTAATCATTCTGATCCCAGAATGATTAATAAGTAAATCAAATTTATGTTCCAAATTATCACGGGTGGAACTAAAAACATGTAAACATGTTGATGAGATTCAGAGGAAAAAAAAAACAGAATAATGAAGAAAAAAAAAAAATGCAGACCATCAGATTTATTTAAATTTGGGTAATGAAATAATATCTCACAAATTTCCTTAAAGAGACAAATGTTCCATAAGAAACCTGCTGTCACGCACATGGAAAGCCAAGAGGAGAAGCTTGTCCTTTGGAGATGAGAGAAAAGTGGAATTTTTCTAATAAGACAAAATGTCTCCAAAATGTGATTTTCTTTTCTTGACTACTTGTATAATAAACTATAACACTTTTTATGAATGTTAGTCAAGTGAGTTTTAATTTTTTGTCCTACTAGTTTCACCGACTTTTGCTATCGGCATCTTCAGGGATACAATTGGTAAGCGATATGAAGGTAACAGGCTAGGTTTTAACTGACAGTTCTAATTCATACAAAATTAGTATTGTGCGAGACAATACGTGTGTCTCGGGAACATGATTTTTTTGTAAAAGACAATGTAATTGGCGTGAAAGTTCATTTCTTTGATGTTTAGTGATCTAATTAAAGTTTTTTTCCAAATTTCCTGTAGGATTTAGACCTTGATTCTTATTTAGGTTTCCTGTTGAACGGGCGACCATAGCAGCCTCCTTGAAGGTTCTGGAACGGTAGTTCTCTTCTATATAGGGCATATGACTCTTATCCCACTCAATCAGATGGTTGGTAGAGGTAAAGTGGGAAGAAAGGCCTGAAATATCTTGACTGTTGTTTCTAACATTTCTAATGTGAGAAAGTATTTTACCTTGGGTATAATAAATGTTAAAGATACCAAGCAATTTTAAACCTGGTTTTACTCCATTTTCCCAAGTAAGCAAACAGACAAACAAGTCAAGTTTGCGCCTGCAAGTGTTGCTAGTCTAGCTGATCCTACAGGTGGTGCAAGACCAAGGCAACTCACGGTAAAAGTAGAATATGCTCTGATCACTAATCTTAATATTTACCCTTAATGCCAAAACACAACTCCTAGAGGAGATGTATGATGTTTTGTATTAAAGGAAAGGAGGCCACTACCCAGACCGGTTTCTACCTTTATTGAGGTCTCATCAGTGGGAGCCAGGCTAGAAATACCAAGATTTTAGTAATACAGTGCTTATAAGTATTTTACCAGAACAAGTTACCATAAGATGTTTTAACCTTATTAAATAAAAATCTCAGGAGGAGATATAAATGTAGAAAGTATTTTACCTTAGGTATAATAAATGTTAAAGATACCAATATGGTAACTTGTTCTGGTAAAATACTTATAAGCTCTGTATTACTAAAATCTTGGTATTTCAAGCCTGGCTCCTACTGATGAGACCTCAATAAAGGTCGAAACCAGTCTGGGTAGTGGCCCCCTTTCCTTTAATACAAAACATCATACATCTCCTAGGAGTTGTGTTTTGGCATTAAGGGTAAATATTAAGATTAGTGATCAGAGCTTATTCTACTTTTACCATGTGTTGCCTTGGTCTTGCACTACCTGTAGGATAAGCTAGACTTGCAACACTTGCAGGAGCAAACTTGACTTGTTTGTCAGTTTGCTTACTTGGGAAATGGAGTAAAACCAGGTTTAAAATTGCTTGGTATCATTAACATTTCTAATGTGAATTTGATGGTATAGTGGAAACTATTGATTTGGTTGAGATAATCCATTAGTTCTTCTTTCGTATGATTCCAAATGATAAAGATGTCATCTACATATCTGTACCAAATTTTTGGCTTTGGGGTAATTTGAGATAAGATTTTATCCACTAGGTCTTCCATGAATAAGTCAGCACAAGAAGGAGAGAGGGGGGCTACCCATGGCTAATCCAGAAAGTTGTTTGTAGACTGTTTTTTGCCAAACGAAATAGTTCAAAGTTAAACAATGATTGAACAAAGTAGTGATGTTTCTTGGGAACAAGTTGTCTAAGATGTTGATGACTTCCACAACTGGAATGTTTGTAAAGAGAGATGTGACGTCAAGGCTTGCTAGTATATCATCTTCAGAGATAGGGATGTTTTTTAATTTTTCAATAAAATGTTGCGAGTTTTTGATATAAGTATCCTAATTGTGAATGTGTTGTTGTAAAATCTTGGCTAGATATTTAGACAGTTGGTAAGTTGGAGAATAGATTCCATCAACTATTGGACGTAATAGTATACCCTCTTTATGTATTTTAGGAACACCATACAATCTTGGAGTCAACAGGTGCATGGATTTTAGCTTTTTTATTAATCTATAGGCCAATTAGTCATTCCACGTAATAGTTCAGTGGTGTCGTTATGGTTTTTTTGCATAGGATCTGTACTGAAAACGTCATAGACAGACGTGTCTGATAATAGATTTTTAATTTTCTCTTCATAATCTTTTGTAAGATAACAGTATTATTGCCTTTGTCAGCTTTAAGTATGATGATGTCTTTATTATTCTTTAATTTGAGTAGTGCTCTTCTTTCCATTTGGTTAGAGTTGGTGTTAGGAGATCTTGACAGAGCTGAGAGGATTATGCTGCTTTTTAATCGTAAGTCATTAGCTATTGGGTATGGTAGCAACGAGATGGCTTTTTCTAAGTTGCAGATGAACTCTATTTTAGGAATAGCAGTAGGTTTTAAGGCAAAATTGAATCCTTTTTTGAGAATTGAGATCTCAGTTTTTGTTAAAATGTGTTTAGATAGGTTTATCATCACTTGGTTATCTGGTACAAAAGGTTTAGAGTTAATGTAATTATCATATGGCAAGTTGAATTTATCAATTTGCATCTTTTATTGCTGTAAGGTTTTGGCATAACTGTTGCTAATCATATTATCTAAAAGTTGCCAGGTATCTACATCAAGGTTATTAGAGATATCTGTGAACAAATCGTAGCATTGAGAGTCTATTTGGCTGAGCAAGGCTCTCGTATGGCTAATTCTTTCTCGGAGAAGGGCAAATGAAGTTTGGCGGTAAATAATATTAGCATTTTTTGTTTTAAAATGTTGTTTGAGACGAAGAAATTTTGGGCTAACGTTATTCTCTCGACACCTTTTTAAAAATGTCAGATGATTTAAACACCTAGCCTTTTTGCATTTTAAACCTTCCAGATTGTGTACCTTTCCTTTCACATAGTGAGCTTGTCGATCCTGTTCATTGTGTGATTTTCTTTTCTTGACTACTTGTATAATAAACTATAACACTTTTTATGAATGTTAGTCAAGTGAGTTTTAATTTTTCGTCCTACTAGTTTCACCGATTTTTGCTATCGGCATCTTCAGGGATACAACTGGTAAGCGATACGAAGGTAACAGACTAGGTTTTAACTGACAGTTCTAATTCATACAAAATTAGTATTGTGCAAAACAATGTGCATGTCTCGGAAACATGATTTATTTGTTACGCGACATAACATAATTGACGTGAAAGTTCAAATTAAAGAATAATAAAGACATCATCATACTTAAAGCTGACAAAGGCAATAATACTGTTATCTTAAATACAAAAGATTATGAAGAGAAAATTAAATATCTATTATCAGACACGTCTGTCTATATCGTTTTCAGTACAGATCCCACGCAAAAAAACCATAACGACACCAATGAACTATTACGTGGAATGACTAATTGGCCTATAGATTAATAAGAAAGCTAAAATCCATGCACCTGTTGACTCCAAGATTGTATGGCATTCCTAAAATAGATAAAGAGGGTATACCATTACATCTAATAGTTGATGGAATCTATTCTCCAACTTCCCAACTGTCTAAATATCTAGCCAAGATTTTACAACAACACATTCACAATTCGGATACTTATATCAAAAACTCACAACATTTTATTGAAAAATTAAAAAACATCCCTATCTCTGAAGATGATATACTAGCAAGCCTTGACGTCACATCTCTCTTTACAAACATTGCAGTTGTGGAAGTCATAAACATCTTAGATAACTTGTTCCCAAGAAACATCACTACTTTGTTCAATCGTTGTTTAACTTCGAACTATTTCGTTTGGCAAAAAACAGTCTGCAAACAACTTTCTGGATTAGCCATGGGTAGCCCCTCTCTCCTTCTTGTGCTGACTTATTCATGGAAGACCTAATGGATAAAATCTTATCTCAAATTACCCCAAAACCGAAAACTTGGTACAGATATGTAGATGACATCTTTATCATTTGGAATCATACGAAAGAAGAACTAATGGATTATCTCAACCAAATCAATAGTTTCCACCATACCATCAAATTCACATTAGAAATTGAAAAAGATGAAAAACTTCCATTCCTAGACATCCAAATAAAGAAACGAACCAATAACAGTATCAACCTCTGTGTATAGAAAACTTACGAATACTGGACGTTACCTCCATTTCAACTCGTCACATTATATATCCCAGAAACTTAGCATTATCCATATGCTTAAGAAAAGAGCTATACAGTACACCACAGACCAGGATGACTTACAAAAAGAATTGACTACAATATCCAGAGAGCTAGCCTTAAATGGTTATCCTAAAAGACTCTGCAACAAGATTCTCTTTTCGGATATACCACAAAGACAACGTGATGACACCCAATACATCAGTACTATAACTATTCCATTTGTCAGCAGCATTTCTAAAAAATTGGCTATCCTTCTAAAACCATACAATATTAGAGTAGCATTCAAGCCGGTCAATACTATTTGGAAATTTTGAAGATCACCGAAAGACCCTCATCCTTTCTACAAGTACTCTGGAGTATATGATATGCCTTGCTCCTGTGGTGTTAGTTACGTTGGTCAGACCTCTAGAAGCTTCGAAACAAGACAGAAGGAGCACATAGGCTATGTAAGAAACAACAGTCAAGATATTTCAGGCCTTTCTTCCCACTTTGCCTCTACCAACCATCTTATTGAGTGGGATAAGAGCCCTATATAGAAAAGAACTACCATTCCAGAACCTTCAAGGAGGCTGCTATGGTCGCCCGTTCAACAGGAAACCTAAATAAGAATCAAGGTCTAAATCCTACAGGAAATTTGGAAAAAAACTTTAATTAGATCACTAAACATCAAAGAAATGAACTTTCACGCCAATTACATTATGTCTCGTAACAAATAAATCATGTTCCTGAGACACACGCATTGTCTCGCACAATACTAATTTTGTATGAATTAGAACTGTTAGTTAAAACCTAGCCTGTTACCTTCATATCGCTTACCAATTGTATCCCTGAAGATGCCGATAGCAAAAATCGGTAAAACTAGTAGGACGAAAAATTAAAACTCACTTGTTTTAATCTTTACAATTTTTGCAAAACATTCATATATTTCCTTCACATAAGGAAGTTGAATGTGGTGATTTTCTCCTCACCAAAACAGGTAGGAATTTTATGCTGCTAAATGCAATTCACTTTGTTAAAAAAGAAAGCAATCAAATAGCCTTTTTGGAACTGAAATTCTTTGTACTTCTGATACCAGCTTACAATTCTCAGTGATTCAGAAGAAGAGTCACACAAGCTGCTATATTCATACAGAATCACAATCATTCTACCCAAAAAACTGAGACTATTAGAACTTTATGTGTCCATTTTTTGTGTGTTATACACACACACACACACAACACACACACTAGAAGGGGACCCCCCCCACCCGAGTTCCGGATTGGTAGACCGGTCCCCCTTGAATTCTGATGACTCGAAAGGGGGTCCCCCGGCATGCACCTACAATCCCCCCCCCCCCCAAAGTTCCTGACTGGTAGGCAGTTCTCCTTGAATTTTGAAGACTCGAAAGGGGGGTTCCACCCCTCTTGGCAACTACAGCGCCCAACCCTCCCAAGTTCTGGACTGGTAGGCCGGTTCTCCTTGAATTCTGATGACTCGAAAGGGGGATTCCGTCCCTCTGGCCTGTGCCCCCCCCGTTACGGACTGGTAGGCCAGTTCTCTTTGAATTTTGAAGACTTGAAAGGGGGTTACACCCCACCCCACCGAGTTCTGGACTGGTAGGCCAGTTCTTCTTGAATTCTGGTGACTCCAATTTTGAAGACTCGAATGAGACTTTACACGAAATAACTGTTTCAAATAACTTGACAAAAAACATGACACAAAAACGTTACATAAAAACATTTCATAAAACGGCTTATCCTTTTATATGTGTGTGTGTATTCTTGATCTTCTACTCGGTTGTAATGATACATTTTAAAGAATAAATTTTAAATGACTTTAAACAGAGATAAAATATTAAATTTTAATGATAATGATACAACTAGTTTCAGCCTTTTTCAGCTTCTTCAGGTATTCACTAAAGGCAGAACACAGTAATAAAAAATTGAAGTTACAAAAAACTGAGAATTACAGGCAAAAAATGCAATACATAATTGACACAAAAATATTGTATTTTTCAAGTCATTCTATTCTATTCAAATGTATTTTATTTATTGTATTCGATCTGGCTACTTCAGATATAGGGACTCCATTTACAAACAAAACCATGGCCTAGCAATGGGCAACCCTTTATCCCCAGTTCTAGCAAACATTTTCCTGGAAGATTTTGAAACAAAAGTCATATCATCCTTCTCATTTAAGCCAAAACTTTGGAGACGTTACGTTGATGACATTTTCACTATATGGAGTCACGGACACACATCTCTCATGGATTTTCTTCAACATCTTAACAACCAGCATCCTAATATAAAATTCACTGCCGAACTAGAACGAAATAACTGCCTTCCTTTCCTGGATGTAATTCTTACACGATCATCTGATAGATTTAAAATCTCTATATACCGAAAACCAACTTATACTAACAGATATCTGCACTGTCAATCTCATCGCTTTCCACCACAAAAGCTCGGAACTATTTCTACCTTAGGACACAGAGCACGATCTCTTTTAAATGAACCAGATGAACTCCAAAAAGAAATTGAACAACTTTATCTTTAAACAAAATGGATATTCTGAAAAAACAATTAAGAAATTTCTCCCATACGCAGTGTACTACGGACACTACTGATTTTAAAGGTAGCATCTCAATACCTTACATTAGTTCAGTCTCCAATAAATTGGCTAAAGTCCTTAAAAAATACATCAGGACAATAACTGCAACACTTTTTTTTGAAGGTTAGTCAAGTGATTTTTAATTTATCGTTCTACATGTTTCACCGATTCTGCTATCGGCATCTTCAGGAATACAATTGGTAAGTATATATGAAGGTAACAGACTAGGTTTTTAACTGACAGTTCTAATTCATACAAAAGTAGTATTGTGCGAGACAATGCGCGTGTCTCGGGAACAAGATTTGTTACAAGACATGATGTAATTGGCGTGAAAGTTCATTTCTTTGACGTTTAGTAATTTAATTAAAGCTTTTGATCTTCTGGTAGGATTTAATTTCTGGTAGGATTAGGCCTTGATTCTTATTTAGGTTTCCTGTTGAACGGGCGACCATAGCAGATTCTTTAAAGGTTCTGGAATGGTAGTTCTCTTCTATATAGGGCATATGACTCTTATCCCACTCAATGATATGGTTGGTAGATGCAAGATGGCAAAAAAGTCCTGAAATGTCTTGTCTGTTGTTTCTGACATACCCTATGTGTTCCTTCTGTCTTGTATCAAAGCTTCTAGAGGTCTGACCAACGTAACTAACACCACAGGAGCAAGGTATATTATATACTCCAGATACTTGTGGAAAGGATGAGGGTCTTTCGGTGATCTTAAAAATTTCCAAATAGTATTGACCGGCTTGAATGCTACTCTAATATTGTATGGTTTTAGAAGGATAGCCAATTTTTTTGAAATGCTGCTGACAAATGGAATAGTTATAGTACTGATGTATTGGGTGTCATCATGTTGTCTTTGTGGTACATCTGAAAACAGAATCTTGTTGCAGAGTCTTTTTGGATAACCATTTAAGGATAGCTCTGGATATTGTAGTTAATTCTTTTTGTAAGTCATCTTGGTCTGTTGTGCAATGTATAGCTCTTTTCTTGAGCATATGGATAACGCTAAGTTTCTGGGATATATGACGAGTTGAAATGGAGGTAACGTCCAGTATTTGTAGGTTTTCTATACACAGACAGGTTGATACTGTTATTGGTTTGTTTCTTTATTAGGATGTCTAGGAATGGAAGTTTTTCATCTTTTTCTATTTCTAATGTGAATTAGATGTTATGGTGGAAACTATTGATTTGGTTGAGGTAATCGATTAGTTCTTCTTTCATATGATTCCAAGTGATAAAGATGTCATCAACATA
Organism: Typopeltis vanoorti; assembly: GCF_054136105.1. Classification (NCBI taxonomy): domain Eukaryota; kingdom Metazoa; phylum Arthropoda; class Arachnida; order Uropygi; family Thelyphonidae; genus Typopeltis; species Typopeltis vanoorti. The sequence continues at coordinate 90,257,522 of NC_143566.1, forward strand.
TCTGTACCAAGTTTTCGGTTTTGGGGTAATTTGGGATAAGATTTTACCTTCTAGATCTTCCATGAATAAGTCAGCACAAGAAGGAGAGAGGGGGCTACCTCCACAACACAACATCAGGACGTTTTTCACTAAACTTCCTAAAGTCCGTTCTTTTATAAGCCATCCGAAGCCTATTCATCATAACCTGAAATATCCAGGTGTTTACAAGTTATGGTGCGACAGTAATATTCCTTATTTTGGACAGACTAACAAATCTGTTGAACTGCGTATTGAGGAGCATAAGAGAGACATCTCCTATAAAAGATCACATACATCTGCGCTTTCCAGTCATGTTCTTTTCTCTAATAACCCTCATGACGATCTACAGAGTCACTCAGTTTGCTGGGATAAATCTGAAAACATTTTTCGCTGTAGTGATGAGTTTGAAAGGAAAATCGTGGATTTGAGAGAAATCATCCTTAATCCTGAACATTTGAACAGCAATTTGAGTTATAACATCCCTGATAGCCATACTGCAGTTGTTCAATATTGGCGCTCACGAGAACCTGCGTACTTGCAGGTTCTCGTGAGCGCCAATAGCATGTTAGATAGAACGACTTGAAAAATACAATGTTTTTGTGTCAATTATGAATTGCATTTTTTGCCTGTAATTATCAGTTTTTTGTAACTTCAATTTTTTATTACTGTGTTCTACCTTTAGTGGATACCTGAAGAAGGCTGTAAAAGGCTGAAACTAGTTGTATCATTATCATTAAAATTTAATATTTTATCTCGGTTTAAAGTCATTTAAAATTTATTCTTTAAAATATATATATATTTTAAAGAATATATATATACAAGACAATTTCTACAAGATTATCTTGTATATATATTTCTACAAGATAATTTCTTGTAGAAATTATGAACAAAGCATTTAAGCAGCTGCACAATGCCTAACTCTTCTGCTCAAGAGGAAATCTCACACATTCCACTGAGTTATGAGTAAAGAATGTACTGTAAAAAGTTTAATGTATCTTAAATTTTTTTGGCATTTTGTCCTGTTATCCTGCCAGAAAAACCAATATCTTTTCTTATCTCCAAAGGACAAGTTTCCTATACTTGATTTTCGAGGTGTTACAAGATTCCCTGCTCATGTGGCTTATCTTATTATGGACATCTGAAAGGCCTGCTTTCATCTGTCATAAAGAACATGTCTTGATGTTTTGCATCAAGTATCATGAGCCTGAATAATCTGAGCTTTGTGAGTATGTCATATCTACAAAGCATAGTCCTTTTAAATAAGACTTAAATCCTACAGATTTCTTATAGAATGTCTTTATAAGAAAACTTGCAAAGGGTTATAAACTCCAGTTTAGAGATATTTCTGGTGGATGGTTTTTGTAAATTTAGCATGACTACTATTGCTTGAATATGGATAGTCCACTGAGTTTCTTGACACTTTCCTCAGACCTCTTTCTATGTTTAATTCTTGAAGGAACATGTGACGAGAGTAATAATGACTTTGGTATGGCTAAGTGCTTAGTGCAGTTTTCTTTCTCAGTAAATAGCTTGTTAAACTTCTTCTACAGGTTGTATTTATTTATTTCAGCTACTGATGAAGCCTTACCGGAAGTGAATCTGTCCACAACATTCCACTACTGAGCAGTGGAACCACCAATTCAGAATGGATAGTATATGTGCTTTGTTCAATCTAAAGTAATTGGAATCTGGCAATGCAAACATATTCTCTCAGAAGGGTTGTTTCTACATATTGGCAGATGACGACATTCACTTGATATTCAATTTATAGTTTAGTCTCATGACCTTGGAGATAATATTATTCTGTCTTAATTAGAAACACAAGTCTATCAATAAACCTTTGCTTGGTGTATAAGCTCTCTAATTTATTTAGTTTAACTAACATGAACTCAATATAATTTCATAAAGTATCTCTAAGGCAGGAGTTGGCAACATACGATATCCAGGCTATGTTTGTGGCTTGTAAGGAGCCAGTGGCCTAAGAATTATTTTGGCTATATATAGTAACCTGCCCACTATACTGACACTTAATAAATAATAAGAGTAACATCTTAAATGAAATTACTTTCTACCACTATAAAAAAAGGCAGTAATCAGTCAAAATCATTATAAATGTTAGGAACTGATTACTATGTACTGTGCTATTTTATAAGACCACTTTGGGTGCAACTTAAGGTGTCACAAGGTGAATACAAATGGATTTCATGTGTTTGACTACCGAGTCAGTATACATATGATCACTGTGCTGGTTTACTTATTTCATGTTTACATGTATCACAGTGTGAGTTATTTTTATTAAAATAAAACTGATAAAACCTTCATTCTGCAATGTATAAATATATATTAAATCTATACACTAACTCTGTTGTGGTATTCTTATCTATCTAAATTTTTGTTTATTTGCATCTGTTGACCTGGTTGCCTAAGTGGATAGTATCCCTGCTCTCCAACCAACAGACTATGAATTCAAATTCCACTGTGGTGATTTGTGTTTGGTCTGTAAAATGGATCTACAGTTTTTTTTAAACCTTTACCTAACATAAATGTGCTAGTGGCTCTCAAAATTTTATGAGTAAGAATGATGCAAAAAAAAAAAAAAATAATAATAATATAATAAAATAAATAAATTTGGTATCCCACTTACCAATTTTATCCATTTGTTCTTGAACAAAGGATGAAAATTTTTCCTTCAAAGGAAATTCCTCAACTAGCAATAACACTATGTCATCAAGTAAGATATTCAAAATTCGGCTTTTCATAAATGGCAAGAGAGTTGGAATTCCCTATAAAGAAGCAGATTATTTTACTAAGGACTGCAGATGTTCAGAGAGCAGTAGTGAACTACATCCAATACAATAACCAGTGAACTCTAAAGCAGGGATCTTGAAATTTTTTTTTGAAATGTCCTTCTAAATGCAAGAAAATGCTTATTGTGGGTGTTCAATTAACTGGGATTGAAAAAATGCATCACACTTCATGACCGATAAGCAAAAAAAAAACCACTGCTCATCAGTAGTTCCATAAAATTAAATGTTCCTATTTTAATAATAAGGTATATAGATAATGTTCTAATGAGGATTATGTAAAAAACTTTCATTCTGCACAACCTTTCCTTTTTCAAGAAATATGTGTGCTAAATAAACACAATTGTAAATTGCACTCGGATTAAAAATGTGGGGAAAAAAATTAAATGAAATATGTATTTTTTGGGATTTTTTGGAAATTGTTCAAAATACAAAATATAATTAACAAAAAAAATGACTATCTATTATATTTTGATTTAAAAACAATTCTGAAAATTAAAACAAAAAAATGTCTTCTTTGGAAACATGTCCTAAAAATAAAATGCAATCTGATCTAAGAAATCAAGGTTTGCTAACTTGCTAAATGATGCTGAATCTTTGGTTAGAGAGGTAAGGAGTGTTTACCATAAAACATTTTACTGAATTTTTGGACATTTTCATAGTTACTTGGGGATCAAAGTTGCTCAACTTATTTTTGGAAGAAGAAAGCCAGAATACTTTTCTGTTCTTCTGATGTTTGTATGCAATGACAAGGATTGTCTTTCACAAGTTGACCAATGACAAATTAAAACTGGCATGCAATATCAACCACACATCCAAATCTGTAAATATTTTAGGTTCACCAAGTTTGTTTTTGTTTGAAATCATCAGCATTAATTTCTATTGTGTGTGTAGATATCATAACTAGATATCATAACAGTTTGCCAATTCATAAAAAAAAATAAAATAAAATAAATTTAAAAAATTATACTAAATCACTAAAGCTTAGTTTAAAGATTAAAAATCATTCGTGTTTAGAAATTTCAAAACATGTGCATCTATTCGTATTATGAGTTAAATCTCTTTACTCAGAGTGCCATGCATAACACATGATGATAGAATGATTTATTCTCTTCTCACAAATCACATTTCTGCCAGCACATCTATATCTTTTTTTTTCATGGTTATCTACAAACTATGGTGGTTTCTTTTTTTTTTTCTTTTTTCTTTCTTTTTAAAAAGCAGTGAAATTTCATAGTTGTAAAATTTTCTTCCCATGATCAACTGCGAAGAATATCATTAGTATCCTTCACAGTTGACCATGAAACACACCTTTCTGTACTCTATAAGTGTAATCTCTTGACTTATAGGAGCACATGCAACATGTAACAACAGAACATTATTTTTTATCTGTTTAACAATATTATCTTGTTATATCACTTTATATTCTATATATATATAAATAATTCTCTCTCTCTCTCTCTCTATATATATATATATATATATATATGTAGGAAGATTGATTTACTTTGTTGATATACATTTTTAAAAAAATTAAATGACTAGAAACCATGAAAAATGAAAACAAAGTTTATTAGCACGATTAGTTTCAGCTTATATCAGCCTTCTTCAGGTGCACATTAAAAAAGAAATAACCAGTAAAACATAGAGCAAATAATTGTAAGTCATCACAGAAAGTTGGTGTATATATATTCAACATTGAAATGCTGAAGTCTGTGCATTCAAAACTGTTCTCTTGTTGCCTTCATCATTGGGCGTATGCATGTGTACAGCATCTCGCGAATGCCAGTATTTCATTGTAGCACAATGACAGTCTGAAAGGTTGTAACTCAGGTTGTTGTTGAGATGTAGGGGATTGAAAATGATTTCTTTCGATTCTATTATCTTTCTTTCTAATTCATTTAATTGGACGTCAAACTGACCTGTTCCTCAGAGAAATTAAAAATCTCGATTTACAGAAAAGCTATCCACACCAACAGATATCTCCATGGTCAATCCCATCATTATCCTCCTCAAAGGTTCGGAATCATTTCTACACTAGGATATCGTGCTTGCTCTCTTCTTGATGATGAGATAGAACTTAATAAAGAACTCAATTTTTTTAGGTCTTCTATTCAACTAAATGGTTATTCACAAAAAACAATTGACAAATTCCTATTAAATCCACCCACTCACAATAATGAAGAGACCAATAGGGTGAAAGGTAATATTTCTATACCATTCATGAGCTCTGTCTCACCCAAACTAGCCAAGGTTCTTAGGAAATACAACATAAGAACTTTATTTACTCCTTTTATTTATTTAATGGATAGTGTATATGTGCTTTGTTCAATCTGAAGTAATTGGAATCTGGCAATGCAAACATATTCTCTCAGAAGTCCTGTGTATGATCAAATACTGGCATTCGCAAGATGCTATACACAAGCATATGCCCAACAATGAAGCCAACAAGAGAACAGTTTTGAATGTGCAGACTTCAATGTTTCAACATTTCAACAATATATATATATACTAACTTTCTGTGATGTTTAGAATTATTTCCTCTATGTTTTACTGGTTATTTCTTTTTTAATGTGCACCTGAAGAGGTCTGATAAAAGCTGAAACTAGTCATGCTAATAAACTTTGATTTCATTTTTCTCGGTTTCTAGTCATTAGATTTTTTTAAAACATATATATATATATATATATATATATATATATATATATATATCGCTGGACAATAAACCAAAGATCTGTTCTTTCACTCTGCCTAACTGTAACAAAATCTTTAATATTTAAATAAACAAAAAATAATATCACATTCAATAATGTAATGAGTTTTTTTTTATATTGAGCCCTTTCAAACACAGACTAAGCCCTGTTTAATGATGGTTTTGCATTGCCACAAGTTTCAATATAGGCTATGAATGAGGCTGAAGTTTTTGTCTCAAGCCATCCATGGGTTGATAAACTGCTGTTCGTTTCTCTAGCAGTGCCTTGGCACACTTTTCAAAAAACCATGGTTTGGATAGAAATTGTGAACAGAATAAAGAATGACGGTTCTTGTTCCAACACGGATAATTTCTGTAATCCACACTCACATGTTTCTGGCCTCCATATATTTGTCTAGTTATGGGAGGACTTTCTGCATTCAAATAAATGAACATTTAATTCAAATATGCTATATAAAAAAAAAAAAAAATTAAAGTGTTTTATTTCCTGATGATCCCCCCCCCCCCACTCCATATATTTGTCTAGTAATGGAGAGGCTTTTTGCATTCAAGTAAATGAATACTTAATTCCAATAGGCTATAAAAAAGAATATTAAGGTGTTTTATGACCTGATGATCAATTTCTTTAAGGCATCAAATACATCATCATTTGGTTTTCACTTTACTTTTTCCACTCTAATAAGACTAATTTTGATTTTAAAATCATATATTTCTGATGGTCTAGATAAAGACATCAAGACAAGTGAACAGTGAGAGATGAATATTTTGGGAAATGAGCATATTTTTGGCAGAAAGCAATAAAGAGTGGTGGGAGTTGGGGGGGAGGTTAAAATATCAAAGCTGACCAAGGAATAAATATCTAAAGACATATTAAGACAAATATCTTAAGATAAAAGTCTCATCATTTTGAAATACAATAAGCTATAATGAATACCAATCCTAAATAACTGAACACAATTATATATATATAAAAAAAAAAAATCTCGTGTCAAGTGACAAGTATATGTTTATGTATATGTGCATCCTATGTTTATGATATATACATTCCTGATATGCCTGCAAAATAAAAAATAACTACAAACAGGATTTACTCATTATATATACTGTACACGGGTGTGTGTGGGGGAGGAATACATTCTGCCCTTGCAGAAGATCTACAAAGAGCACTTAGCATATGAAGCTTTCTTGGATTACTTAATTATAATACTCATATACTAAATGATCTAGTGACATCTTTCTAAGCAATAAATACAAAATGCTACATTCTGGCAACAACAACCAGGGAAAAGAAGTAGTAGTAATAGTCTTCAACACTAAAAAGGAGGATAATCTTCTTGAATGACAGGTAATATCAAGTAGAGTGATGTCGGCAAATATCAGAATGGGGAAATGGACAATGAAACTTATTTGTGCCTAAGGTACCACAGAAAGTTCTACTAAAGTAGAAGTGAAGGAATTTTTTGAGGCTTTAGAGAAAGCAACTGACACAATGAAAAACAAAAAGTTGGTCCTTGTTGGAAATCAGAATAGCAGAGTGGGAAATGATAGTAAGACATACAGAAATATTTGGGGAAAAGAGCAAAGCTAATAATAATAGCAAATACCTGTTGAATTTCTGCTCAGGACATGGACTGGTTATTACTAACAGAGTGTTCTAACATAAAAATGTGCACAAATTCACATGGAGAGAAGAGGCAAGGAATAAGAAAAGTCTCATTGACTATATTATTGTTAATAGTGATGTTTTCTCACTCATGCAGGACACTAGAGTGTAATTGGAAGTGATCACCATTTAGTATTGAGCAGGATAAAATTGAATTTCATATTAAGAAGAAAAACATGCAAGAAAGTTTTAAAGTGAAAAAAAAAAAGTTGAGCAGCTCTCAGATGTGAACTGCAGACTCTAAAATAAATAAACATTATTCAAGAAAAGATTAAAGAGTTTGAGAATAGGAACCAAACTTGGAGATTTATTGTAGACCCTGAAGAAAACATCAGATCTTCACTTTAGGATAAAGAGTTGAGAAATCATGGGAATATAGCAAAGATCTGTATTTAAATTTTTTAAATCTGGAAAAGGCATATGACAAGGTGCCAAGAGAGGGAGAAGCTATTCAATACGCTACAGTTATATGGTGTCAATGAGGCATTATATCAAGCAATACTTAGTCTTTATTTGAGTTGTAATTATTATTTATATGGATCACATTTTGAAGGAAAGTAGTATTAAACCTGATATCAAAACTGAAAATGTTAACCTCAGCTCTTTACTTTATGCAGATGATGTTATATTCCTAAATAAATCCAGTACAATACTGCAAGATTTCCTGACTAAATTGAATAACTGTTGTAATAGATATGGTATGAAGGGTCAGGAATAACAAAACAAAGACAATGAAAATAGGCAGAAGCATAGAAAATATCAACTGCATTTTGAATGGAAAACCTATAGAACAAGTAAAACATTTCTACTACTTGGCACAATATTTTACTGAAGATGGTAAATTAAATATGGAAATAGACAACAGAATCAACAAAGCTGGTATGATAGGAAGTCAACTGAATAAATTTATATGGAACAAGAGAGAAATTAGTCAAAATAGTAAATTAGCTTATACAACACATTGTTAAAGCCAATTTTAACTTATGGATCTGAGAACTGGGTTAGAAATAAAACACTTTACCAAAGACTAGAGGCACGAAGAGATGGCATCAAATGGCAATATCATATTAAAAATGAAGATATTAGGAAAGAACTTGATATCCAGGTTAGCATCCAGAGATGTGTTAGCAGAGCTAATCTCAGGTGGTGTGGTCACTTAAACAGAATGGGGGAGGAAAGATCAGCAAATCAGGAGAAGAAAGATCAGAACTGACTGCAGGAAAAAGACCCAGAGGAAGATCAAGATATAGGCAGATTGATACAGTAAAAAGTGCCTTAGAAGACAGAAATATAAAATTTGATAATGTTGGAGTCAACAGATAACAGACTGATTTGGAAGAAATTGTTGATAGGAAGTTAGTAATGATGTAAGATTTTCATGTAGTACTACCATAATATCCTGTACACCCCTTGAGCATACATGTCAGGAATTTGATGATGGTATATACTGAAATAATAAAAGTAATAAGTATTATTATAAAATTATGAATAAAAAGATAAACAACTTCATATACATTTAATTAATAAATAGACATCATCATCAAATTCCTGATATGTACCCTATGGGAGTATACAAGATATTATGATAGAACTACAAAAAAGTTACATCATTACTAACTTCCAATTTACAATTTTCCTCAAAATTAATCTGTTATCTGTCAAGATTACAACGTTATCATATCTTCTATTTCTGTTTTATAAGGCACTTTTTCCTGCAAACATGGAAAAGAGCACTTCTTTTGCTAATCTGTCCTCTCCCATTCTGTTTAAGTGACCATACCACCTGAGGTTAGCTCTACTAACACATTCCTGGATTTGAATGCTAACAATGGCAAGTTCTTTCCTAATATCCTCATTTTTAATATGATAGCACTATCGATGCCATCTGTTCACTCCACTAATATTTCTCAGAACTCTTGTAACGAAGGTCACCTGTCTTTGATCAAGTGTTTTATTTCTAATCCAGCTCTCAAATCCATAAGTTAAAATCGTTCTGAACACTGTCTTGTATACAGCTAGTGTATACAAATTTAATTTAGTGGTTACTAAATTAGCTAATTTAGTTTTCTAATTTCTTTCTTATTCAATATAAATTTATTCAGCTGACTTTCTACCATACTAGCTTTACTAATTCTGTTGTCTATTTCTATATTTACTTTGTCATCCTCATTAAAAACTGTGCATAAATAGATAAAATGTTTCACTTGTTCTAGTTCCCCATTCAGGATATAGTTGATGTTTTTAATGTTTCTGTATATTTTAATTGTCTGTCTTTTTACTGATAATTTTCATACTAAATTTATTACAACAGTTATTCAATTTAATCAGGGAATATTAAAGATTTCTATTGTATAGATATTGTAAAGATAAAGGGAAGATACCTCCACATAGCCTTTTTTAAGGAATGTAAAGAACTGACTGCGGCTTCTGACCTAATGTCCAATACTCATCTTCTCGAATGCACCCAATTAGGTATTTACCTGGATACTGAATGAATGAAGATGGGCTGGCAATTTGGAATTTAGTCTAATAAATTATATTCTTATTGGTTCAAACCATAATGCAAAATGATGGTACAACATGATAGAATAATAAATAAACAAATAAATAATAAAAAAAAAAGATAATAAACATTTATTTTTAAGCTTTTGCTCAAAGTCAGCACCATTCTTATTATGGAAACTGAATGGCTACTTTACAATGTTTTATCACATCTAGTTTTTGTTCAGTGTTATTGACTTTCTGGCACATTTTTCTACACTGATAATAACATGATCAGTGCATAATGGCATAATAGATAATAACAACAGAAAGTATAAGTGCATTATCACCAGCATCTTCTGCTTAGGGGGACATTATTAATTCATTAAATTCAATTTACTAATAAAAATGCATTATCATTTTAATCAAGCACTGACACCAAAAAATCATACAAGGTATGTTATGATCATCACAGCTCGATGTTAATATTTTTATTAATTTACATTGTGACCTTGTCTGTGATATATATATATATATATATATATATATCAGAAGAAGAGTTTTAATTTAATTGTTAGACTTATTTATGCAATGCCAATACTATTTTTTGTCATAAATAGTGTTTTGCATGCTTACCTTAATTGCATTTATTTAGGAATGCTGCTCGTTACAAATGTCAATTTAGATGATTATCAGTGATTTTGTTGCAACAGAACATTACCAATGTAAGAAAGGATATGCATGCATGTATCATTTTATCTTTAGAGAGCACTCAGTCATAGAGTAAGGTAACCAATTAATCGTGACATGGCAAGCTACTATAGATATGAAGTGCAATGGTAATTAGTTCATTTCTTACCCAATGATAGAATATGCAGAATATGAACAGTTAATAGTGGATGTTAAAACTTGGAAAACCGAGGAAAATCTATTTATTTTCCCAAATATTTCCAATGGTTCTAACAAATGTTTTTTTGATGTAGTTTTTATGATACTGAATGTTTTCAAATATTTGTTTATAATGTCAGAGAAGAATGGTTTGATTTTTTCCCAGACTGTTTCAAGTGTTAGAAGTGAAAACATAGTGAAAAATAGTATTAATAAATAAATAAATAAATATATATATATATTCAATGGCCATGATCATTTACTAAATGCATGAATCTTTTCTTCACAGACTAATAAACACAGTAATACATAAGTAGTTAACATATTTGTTTCAACTGGTAGTTATACAGATAGTTAAAACTGGTAGTTAATACAGAGTAAAAAAGTAGCATTAACAAAATCTTATAAACTGAACAGATCTAGGACTAAACAGTGACTATGATATATTAGGTGACTGTGGTAGAGTACACCCAGGCTATTATTTGATGTCATACATTTGTCTGATTGGTGAAAGAGCACAAAATTTTTCAATCCCTGCTAATAATATAGTATAATTAGATAATACTATAATTAATATAGTATAATCTTACATAATGGCTAATTATCAGATTTTTCTTTAATGAACATTAAAGAAAAATCTGATAATTTTTGAAAATTTGACAAGCATATAACTCTTTGAGCTGGGCGTGCAAATCAATTATTATTATTATACGGGCACCTCCATTGAGTCTGAAGATTCATCGTGGGAGACTCAATCTATCCACACAATATATCATACCTCTCCTTGAACCCATTAGCAGAAAAGCACTCACAACTGACTCTGGGCAACCCATTCCACGCATTCACCACTCTCCAAGCAAAAAATCTAGTTCTCACACCCCTACTGACCACACCTTTATTCAACTTCCAAGGATGACTTCTTGTTCTGGTCCCTCTAACCAAATGCTGATACATTTCCCCTACACCTACCCTATAAAATCCTTTAAGCAACTTATATGTTTCTATCATATCCCCTCTTTCTCTCCTATCAACCAACTTTTGCAATCCACACACCGTCAATCTATCCTCATAGGGAACATTTCACGAGCCACTCACCATCTTGATCACTCGCCTCTGAATCCTGTCTACCGCTTCCTCGTTGCCAAGAAACCAGTGGACTAGATTTGAGCACAGTAATTCAGATATGGGTGTATCAAGACCTTATAAAGAGGAATTGCAACTGCCTTATCTCTACTTGTTAATGTATTCTTCAATAGCCAAGTGATCTTATGTGCTACCTTAGCAACCTTAGAAATATGTCCTCTA